>NC_080544.1:106445710-106558210 GCF_028640845.1 Ahaetulla prasina
GGCCAGGTACCGGCGCCTGGAGGCTCAGTGGGCTGAGATGGTCAGCCAGTTCCAGGCCATGATGAAGTTCCACTGGAACAAGGCCCTCTGGCTCTTCACCACCAGCAGCACTTCCCTCCAGCCTTCGCCCAAAGCCCCACACCAGGAAGGTGAAGCAGACCTCGAGTCAGAATTTCTTCCCCCCTCTGACCCACACAAAAAGACCCCGAAGGGGGAGACTCTCTGCAGCAACACAAACATTCATTGCACTTATCCAGCCGTAGTTTGAGGACCCCTGATTTAGTGCAATATAAAAAATGCAAGTAATTTTTCTGCGGACCACCAAAATTTTCTCCATGGACCACCAGTTTGTGACTGCTTCATTAAACCAGTATTTCCCATCTAGTATGCGAGGACTTCATCTCCCAGAATTCCCCAGCCAGCAAACTCTGAGAGTTGAAGCCCACACATCTTAAAGGAGCCAAGGTTGAGAAACACTAGAGAGTCGTAATATTAATTCTCTTTCATTTTAATTCTGTGAAAATGCAATGGCAGCATTTGGGTGACTCTTGTCTGGGTTTGGAAGCTAAACCGGCATGGCCCTGATTAATATTTGGATATAAAACCACCCAGAAATGCCAATTCTTGGAGTGAAATGAGCAGTCATTCCACATCAGCATCAGGAAAAAAAATGACAGCAAGTCGTTTTCGTGCTACGGCCAGGAAAAACAGCCTGGCTGGGTTGATGTGGCCAGCAAAATTTTGGGTTCACTTTCCATGAAATGAAATTAGCAACAGCATTAGCATTTAGACTTCATAGCAGGGGTGAAATCCAGCAGGTTCTGATAGGTTCTGGAGAACCGGCAGTGGAAATTTTGAGTAGTTCGGAGAACTGGCAAATGCTACCTCTGGCTGGCCCCAGGAGTGGGGAGGGAATGGGGATTTTGCAGTATCCTTCCCCAAGGAGTGGGGAGGGAATGGGGATTTTGCAGTATCCTTCCCTTGCCACGCCCACCAAGCCACGCCCACAGAACTGGTAGTAAAAAAAAATTGGATTTCACCACTGCTTCATAGCAATTTACAGCTCTCACTAAGCTGTTTACAGCCTATTTGCCCTCAACAATCTGGGTCCTCGTTTTACCCACCTCGGAAGGGTGGAAGGCTGAGTCAACCTTGAGCCAGTCAGGATCGAACTCCTGGCAATGAGTAGTGGGTTAGCCTGCAATACCGCATTCCAATCGCTGCACCAACAAAATTTCTGTTCCCATTTGGAGGGATCTTGTTACTCTGAAGGTAACTCTGCTCCCACTTAAGCTGCTGGCTTTGACATGGAGATACTGAGAATCCAGGCATTCCTCCTTGGTGTAGAACTAGCTCGAGTAGACTACTCCTAGGACTGGCTACAGCGGAGGGCTAACCACGTGTAGCTACTCCTAGTTTACTCTCTCCTGCCTCTCCTTGACCTGCCATGTCCAGGGTCCTTGATGGAAGAGGGTGTCTTATCAGCTAAACTGATGATCAAGAACTTAATGTGAACCAGGGGTGGGCTTCAAAAATTTTAGCAAGGGCTTCTCTGCCCAGTTGCTGGGTGGGCGTGGCCATGGTGGGTGTGGCCTAGTCGACCTCCTGCACCATGGCAGGGTGGGTCTTTTGCCCTCCCCAGGCTCCGGAGGCATTTCCTGCCTTCCCAAACTTCTGGTAAGCTTGTTTTTCGCCCTCCACAAGCCTCTGTCTGCGCCTTGCACTTACCTGCATCCAAAATGGGTTGTTTGGGGGCTCCTGGGAGGGGCGGGGTAGGCGGGGCCAGCCAGCAGTGGGATTTGGGGGTTCTCCGAACTGCACAGAATCTTAGCTAGAGGTTCTCCCGAACCCCTGCAAACCCCCAGCAGTGCACTCCTGAGGTGAACCCAGTGTGGAAGATGTGAGGGAGAAAATATTGTCATGAAATTTGACCAAAAGTCAATGCATTTTTTGGCTGCAGCAAGCTCTTTCTCCTCTTCCTTCTCCTCCTCCTTCTCCTCCTCCTCCTCCTTCTCCTCCTCTTCCTCCTTCTCTTCCTCCTCCTTCTCCTCCTCTTCCTCCTCCTCCTCCTCTTCCTCTTCCTCCTTTTCCTTCTCTTCCTCCTCCTCCTCCTCCTTTTCCTCCTTCTTGTCCTTCTCCTCCTTATCTTCCTCCTTCTTTTCCTCCTCCTTCTCTTCCTCCTCCTCCTTCTCCTTCTCTTCCTCCTTCTCCTCCTCCTCTTCCTCCTCCTCCTCCTTCTCCTCCTCCTTCTCTTCCTCCTCCTCCTCCTCCTCTTCCTCCTCTTCCTTCTCCTTCTCTTCCTCCTCCTTCTCCTCCTCCTCCTCCTTTTTTTAATTTCTTTTTGTCACAACAGTATACACAAACAAATGTTATAGATAAAACAGCATATCTTGAAGAAAATGTATATATATATATATATAATTAAAATTATGCATCAACTATATTAATTGGATATAATGAAGGGAACAATAGGACAGTAACGGTAGGCACTTTTGTGCTCTTATGCACGCCCCTTATAGTCCTCTCAGGAATGGGGTGAGGTCAATAGTAGACAGCTTTTGGTTGAAGATTTTGATTTCCTTCTCCTTCTCCTTCTCCTCCTCCTCCTCCTTCTCCTTCTCTTCCTTCTCCTCACTTGCTATCCAAACAGAGTCCCTCCATGTCTGGGATGTTTGCAAAGGCAGATTTTTGTCTGCCACGCATCTTATCCAGGCTCGAGGCCAACATTGCCAGCGGCTTCCCAGAAACCATGTTTGGCTGGAAGGCAGCAGAATCCTCTTGGCATCCGATCACAAGTGCCAGGACCTGTTTTCCCTTCAGCGGTTGCTGAGCAGCGAAGATCAAAAGGAACTAAGCCTTTCCATGCTGGCAATTCTGCGGGAAAAATGATTTATTAATCTATTTGCCAGATTATTATCCCCTGTCTATCCTCCAGGAGCTCAAAGTGGGGGACTTCCATAACCTCTTTTCCAACATGGCCTTCCCCACCGCAAATACGTGAAGGAGTTTGAGTTGAAAAGGAGAAAGTAGAAGCTCAGATTCAAGTTTTTAGCTTTTGCAGGTGCCAGAGTTCAACGGAAAGGCATTTCACTGACCCTGGGGGATATAGATAGTCCTCAACTTACTGTGTCGTCCCCAATTCAGGTCTTAGCCTAGTGCTGAGGTCAATGAAGGACACCAGAGACAAGGTGCAGGTTTTGTTTCCTTTGATTGAAGCGCTCCAAGAAAAGGGGTCCCGGAGCCAAGAGCTCCGAACAATAGAATTAATTATTATTATTATTATTATTTATTATTTATTAAATTTTTATCCCGCCCTTCTCCCGAAGGACTCAGGGCGGTTTACAGCCATAATAAAACAACAGCAATATACACATAAAACCATAATTAAAAAATTTATTATACAAATGGCCGAATTAAAACATTAAAAATAAAACCCCAAATTATAAAATATTAAAACATTAAAACTAATTAAAATCCTATTAAAATCCTATGCCAGTCCGGCGCGAACAAACAAATAGGTCTTCAGCTCGCGGCGGAAAGTCCGAAGGTCCGGTAGTTGCCGGAGTCCAGGGGGAAGTTCGTTCCAAAGGGTGGGAGCCCCCATAGAGAAGGCTCTCCCCCTGGGGGCCGCCAGCCGACATTGCTTGGCAGACGGCACCCTAAGGAGTCCCTCTCTGTGTGAGCGTACGGGTCGGTGGGAGGCATGAAGTAACAGTAGGCGGTCCCGTAAGTACCCTGGCCCTAAGCCATGGAGCGCTTTAAAGGTGGTAACCAACACCTTGAAGTGTACCCGAAAGACCACAAGTAGCCAGTGCAGACTGCGCAGGAGAGGTGTTAAGTTTTCCTAAAGCAGAAGGGTCAGGCAGGATGTATAAGTAATACTATCTAATAAACATTTTAGTTATGATCTAACGATTATTCTATTGGTCTCTAGCCATCCCTATTCCTAAGCCATGGCTAATGAACGCTCCAGGAGTTATCTAATAGACATTCTATCAGGGGTGAAATGCTCCCGGTTCAGACCGGATCGCCCAATCCGGTAGCAATGGCGGCAGGTGGTTCGGAGAACCGGTAGCAAAAATCCCTGCCCACCCCTGTCCATGTCCAGCTAAGCCGCGCAATCATCAGAAGTTTTTGTGTTTTTTTTACTTTTAAAAGCATTTTTTCTTTGCCGAAATTTTGGCCGATTTGGTAAAGGATTGTATGATAAAATGGGCACAGAATATTCAGGAACCAATAATGTTGGTAACATGGGAGAAAATCTGGGTTAGAAATGTTAAGTTTACACAAGCACAGAATCTAAGGGAAAATTTTTATAAGATGTTTTATAGATGGCACTTAGATCCCAAAAAATTATCATGTATGTATCCTGATATCCAAGCGAAATGTTGGAGATGTGACTGTGATGACGCTACATATTTTCATATTTGGTGGACTTGCAAGAAAATCAAGGCCTTTTGGATAAGAATTTGGTGGATTATTCAAAATGTCCTGAAGAAAAACATAAAGTTCCTGCGCAATTTTTCCTTTTGGGAATTATAACGGATTTTACAGTGACTGAGATTAAATTGATTTTGAACTTAATAACAGTAGCAAGGCTGTTGATTGGACAATATTGGAAGAAAAAAGAGTTACCTACAATAGAAGAATGGATATTGAAAGTTACTAACTTGGCTGAGATGGCTAAAATCTCAGCCTTTTTGAAAGACAATACGCAGGAAAGATATTTAATTGAATGGAAAAAATGGATTGATTATTTACAAAACAGATATCAGATTAAGAGATATCAGATTGCCTTTGAATAATTAGGATGTATTATTTTATGTAATGGGGGGGTTAGGAAATGAAAAGACTTGGATGAGGTTAATTGGATTAGAAGGGAAAATTTTATTCTATGTTTGGTTTATGTATAACAATACCTTGTGATTGACCCGGGAAGCCGGGGGGGGGGGGGGTGAAGGGAGGGGAGAAGGGGGTTTTGAGGGGAGGAGGGGGGGAAAAGGGGGGAAATGTTTTTGTTTGTTAAAACTTTTTCAATAAAAAAAAAGTTTAAAAAAAAGCCTCTGAGGATCGCGCGGCTCAGCTGAGATCGTCAGAGGAGCCTTTTAAAAGCATTTTTTCTACAACCTTTTCGGCTGAAGAGGTTGTTTTAAAAAAAGGTTTTAAAAGATTCTGGCGGTCAGGCAACTCACCTGGGATCGTCAGAACCCTTTAAAAGCATTTTTTCTATAACCTCTTTGACCGAAGAGGTTGTAAAAAAAAAAAAGCTTTTAAAAGGCTCCTCTGACGATCCCAACTGAGTTGCCTGATCGCCAGAACCTTTTTTTTTTTACTTTTAAAAGCATTTTTTCAGTTGGTCAAACCGGTAGTTGCAAAGACTGGCTGACCCCGCCTTCCCCTCCCCTCCCCAGAACCTCCACACAGCCCGTTTTGGATGCCAGGTAAGTGCAGGGCCCGCATGGAGGCTCTGGGAGGATGGAAAATGAGCCTACCAGAAGTCCAGAAATGGGCCCATTTCCAGCCTCTGGAGGGCCTCCAGAGCCCGGGGAAGGCTGTTTTTGCTCTCCTGGAGGCTCAAAGAAAGCCTCTGGAGTCTGGGGAGGGTGAAAACACCCCTCCCCACCCCTGTGGTGCAGGAGGCTGAGTAGGCCACGCCCACTGTGGCCACACCCACCCAGGAATCAGGCAGAGAAACAGTTGCTAAAATTTCTGAATCCCACCCTTGATTGGATGGCAAGTCTCATCAATCGGATTCATTAAAGCAAGCTTGATTTATCTTTCTTCCAGCTCCTAGCTGGCCCTACTCTTGATACATCCAGCTGCTCACTTCTTCAATCGCCACTGTCCTTCCAGGTTCACATTCCCAACCAATGCAAGGCAGGGGGCCTCCGGCTGGCCTCTGACAACCTAGAGGAGGAACCTGTTGGAGGACCAAGGCCCAGAGACCCCAAAGAGGTGAAGAAAGACCCCAACGCCTGCTTTTTTGAAGGTCAACACCGGCCCCACGGCTCCCGCTGGGCTCCCGACTATGACAAGAAATGTTCTATATGCATCTGTCAGGTAGGTGGGAACACAGTGGAAAAAGTAATTTGTTGTTTTCTGGAAGAATTGAAGCATCCAAGTAGAACAGGGGTGTCAAACACAAGGCCCAGATCCGGCCCGCGATGTGGTTGAATTTGGCCCATGTAGCTACCCTGGAAAATGTAAGGGGCCGGTCCGTGTGGCTTTGGCCCCAGTCAATCCAATTTGAAGAAGAAACATGCCAGCAGTTTGGGGAGTGGCGTTAAGATGGCCACGCCCCCCAGTCGGCCACGCTCAGTGAGTGGTGTCAAACTGGCCACACCCATCCAGTCGGCCACGGCCACCCAGTCAGCCACGCCTACCTCCCCCGCCAGGTCAACCACAGCCCTGACGTGGCCCTCAATGGAATTGAATTTGACAGCCCTGAATTAGAAGGAAAGTTTTATGTTTAAGTGTTGTGACCCAGGCCCAAGTAGGTAGTAATAAACTTAGTCGGTGAAAAAACAAACTTTATTCAAACAGCTGGGAATTACTTCATTCCCAGCGTTGTTCAACTCAAAGTAAAACAAATGCCTCCCAACACAAATTCCTCGGTTATCTCACAAACCTTAGTCCAATCAGGCAAACTGCCAAAGGCCCTTCCTGGCAAATGTCCAGAAGCCACAAAAACAAGACCTACACGAAGCAGAGGACGAAGCAGAAATGTTGTTTTCCGGCAAAGCTGAAACACCGGTGCTGGTCTGATTTAAGCCTTATGGGAGGGGCCAATCATCTCTTGGCCTTACTCCTGAGTTGTCCTCTCTGCTTGAGCTGCTCTTGCCTTCTGGCAGCTCTTCTCATGCCTGCATTAGGAACAGGCTCCTCCTGTTCCTCTGCCTCACTACTGTCAGCCTCTGGAGGCTCTGGAGTCCGCACATCATTCCCCAATGGCCCTGGCCCCACCTCTGCCTCCGACGCAGAGCCCTCATCCGGGCCTTCCCCAGCCTTCAGACTGGCCCATGTTCTTCCTCTGCCTCATCGCTGTCTGACTCTGTTGCCAACTCTGCAGGCTGCTGGTGGACCACATCGCAGGTCAGATCTAAACACCCCACAGGGCTGGATCCGGACTGCCCGCGGTGCCTTGAGTTTAACAGCCCTGGTGTAGGGTTTCCTGCTTGAGCAAAAGGTTGGAGTACAAGACCTCCGAGGTCCTTTCCAACTCTCTTCTTCTGTCATTTTTGGCACGCAAACTCAGCCCATGTGAGAATAAAAATTCTGCACCTTCCTTTTGCCTGCTCTATAATCATCTTCCTTCTGTTATCCGTTTTTCTCTCTCTCTTTCCGGTTCCTCAGAAGCGAACGGTGATCTGTGATCCGGTGTTGTGCCAGCCACTCAACTGCTCCCAGCCAGTCCATCACAGTAATCAGTGCTGCCCTGTGTGTCAAGGTAATGGTAACAAGGGACCTTGGAGGTCATCTAGTCCAACCCCGCCACACCTCTGCTCGCTCAGGAGGCCTATACTAGGGATTCGAACCGCCGACCTTTTTGCAGATGGGTTGATAGGCTCCCTGTCAGATACAGGCAAGCCTGGACTTACAACGGTTCATTTAGGGACCCTTCAAAGTTACAACGGCACTGAAAGAATTGACTCCTGACCGTTTGTTCACACTTAGCGACCGTTGCCGCATCCCTATGGTCATGTGATTTACATTCGGAGGCTTGACAACTGACTTACACTTATGACGGTTGCAGAATCCCGGGGGTCATGTGATCTCCTTTGGGGGACCTTGTGACAAGCCCAGTCAATGGGGAAGCTGGATTCGCTTAACGACCGGGTCACTAATTTTAACAACTGCAGCGATTCACTTAACAACAACTGTGGCAGGAAAGCTTGTAAAAACAAAGCGGAATTCGCTGAACAACTGTCTTGCTCAGTGATAAGAAATTTTGGGCCGCCTTGCAGTCGTAAGTCGAGGACTGCCTGTACTCTGAGGATAGTCAGAGGGATGCAGACAAAAATGGGGAGCCAGTTCCATGGGGTTAACTTTCAAATGGGGCAAATAGTCCCGGTTGAGAATTTAAGAACAAACGAAGAAGTTGTTGTAAAACATTGACCAGGAATTTGAATGTAGTAATTCAGGGGTCTGCAAACTTGGCTCTTTTAAGACTTGTGGACTTCAACTCCCAGAGTTCCTCAGCCAGCAAAGCAAAGCTTGCTGAGGAACTCTGGGAGCTGAAGTCCACAAGTCTTAAAAGAGCCAAGTTTGCAGACTCCTGTACTAATTGATCAGAATGCTACCTGACACCAGCTCCGCCCACCATCAGGCCACTCCCTTGCTCCCCTTGTTTACTTTGGTCCTTTTGATGGGTGAGCAGGAATGTTTCCAGACAAAGCCCCTCACCCTTTTTACCTTCTAGCGGCATGTAGTGGCCCATTTTCAATCCTTGAAACCGAAATAAAGATGACGCAGAGGCTGGGACCATGGCTGCTTCCCTGTCTGGAGAAGGAGGGATGGACATAATTATATAGATAGGGGAAAGGAAGGGGGAGGGAGGGTGGGAGGGATGCAGAGAGGGACATAATTAGATAGAGGAAAGGAAGGGGGAGGGAGGGTGGGAAGGAGGGAGGGAGGGAGAGAGAAAAGAGATAGGAAGGGAAGGAGAGAAGAAGGAAGGGAAGAGAGAGGAAGAGAAGGATGATAGGAGAGAAGGAAAGAAGAAAAGGGAGGGAAAAAAGAGGGAAGAAAAGGGAGGGAAGGAAGAAGGAAGGAAGAAAAAAGAGAGGAAGGAGACAGGAAGGAAGGGAGAGAAGAAGGAAGTGAAGGAAGGAAGAGAGGGAGAGAAGGATGGAAAGAAAGGAAAGAAGAAAGAAGAAAAGGGAGGGAAGGACGAAGGGAAGAAGGAGGGAAGGAAGAGAGAGGAAGGAGAGAGGAAGGAAGGAGGGAAAATAGGAAAGAAGAAAAGGGAGGGAAGGAAGAAAGAAGGGAAGTAGGAGGGAAGGAAGAGAGAGGAAGGAGAGGAATGAAGGAAGGGAGGGAGGGAGGAAGGAGGGAGGGAGGAAGGAAGGAAGGCAATGGAGTAGATGAAAGGAGGGAGAGAGATGAGGGAGGGAGGAATTAGATGGATGGATGGTAAATAGGGAGGAGAAGGGGAGGGGAAGGGAGGGAAGGGAAGAGAAGAGAGGAATCAGGTAGGTGGTTGACAGAGCCTATAGACACCAAGGGAAATACCTGCAGGCATATTGCATCATGGATATCATTCCACCTGCGTTTTCAAGCCAGAGATTTTTGCCTTCCCACAGAAGCGGTGCGGTGGCCTAGAGGTGGAGCTCACGCCTCACAATCAGGAGGCTGTGAGTTCGATCCTAGGTAGAGGCAGGTATTTCTCTCTCTGGGCACAAGGAGAATCTATCTGCCGAACAAACAAAACTCCGCTCTGGTGACAGGAAGGGCATCCGGCCATTAAAATACTCTACTTAGCTCCGTTCAGTTGCCCAGACTCCACCCTGCCAGGGATTATGGGGTCGTTAAAAGAAGAAGATGATGATGATGATTTCTGTCTTCCCACACCTTAGCACATGCAGTTCAGAGCTAGTTAGGTAAAAGATGGTTCTGGTCGTAGCTTGGAACGGTGAGAGGACACTGACCCACAGGCAAGAGGGTTGGGTCAAACTTCCCAAGGAGGAAGGCCTGAGAGGAGGAAACAGCCAATCACAGCTGATCCTGTTTTTTTCCCTTCTGCCCGTGATGCAACTGTACATCCTCTCTTCTTGAACAGAGGGAAATGAAGAACGGAAAAGAGCAGAGAAAATCCGAGACGGCAGCGAAGGTAAGGGCAAGAGCGGGATGGCTGAGCATTATGGATCTTCTGGTAGAAACGAACAGCAGATTCTCTTTTTAACAGTTGCCCTGGCCCTCAAAGGTGCGAAGAGCCCATGGTGCGTGGGAGAGGGGTCCTTAATTCTTTGCTCAGGGTCACGTTGTCATCCGAGCTAAATTCAAATGAAATACTTTTTCCAGTTTGTTAGGGTTGTAGGTGATGGGTCTAGCGCAGGGGTCTCCCAAATTGGCAACTCTTATAAAGACTTGTGGACTTCAATTCCCAGAATTCTTCAGCCAGCCACGCTGACTGGGGAATTCTAGGAGTTGGAAGTCCACAAGTCCTAAAGTTCCCAGGTTTTGGAAACCCTGTCCTAGTGATCCCAACGTGCTAAGGCAGGGATCAGCAACCTGCAGCTCTGGAGCCGCATGTGGCTCTTTCATCCCTCTGCTGCGGCTCCCTATCGCTGGTCGGCTCCACAATTGATAGGGCTTTCGGTTAGGACAGGTAGAGGAAAAAGGATGCCGTTCTAGAAGAAGACTCTATGGTGGTGGTGGTGGTGGTGGTGGTGGGTAACTGGACTTCCGGTCAGCTCCAGAATTGAATGGCGGGCTTCCGGTTAGACCTTTATGGCTCTTTTGAGTGTTTAAGGTTGCCGACCCCTGGGCTAAGGGCACAGCTAGTTTCCACAACTGTCCAAACCGCTTTAGGCTGGATTAATGTGGGTCTTGCATGGTCATTAAAGAAGGCTTATTGTATTGCATTGCATTGCATTGCATTGCATTGCATTGCATTGCATTGCATTGCATTGCATTGCATTGCATTGCATTGCATTGCATTGCATTGCATTGCATTTCACTGCACTGCACTGCACTGCACTGCATTGCACTGCATTGCATTGTATTTTACTTTATTGTTTTATTGTTTTATTTTTTGTTTTGTTTTATTTTTTATTTCACATTTTATGTTACTTTATTTTTTAGTTTGTTTTATTTTATTATTTTATTTTATATTTTTAGTTTTACTTTACTTTTTATATTATTTTTATTTTACTATCATTTATTATTAAGTTTTTATAACTGTCCATCTACTTCGCAAGAGGGGCTAAATGGCTTTCCCCATTCTTTCTTCTTATATTACTTCATTTTTATTGGTATTGCTGTTATTTTTCATTTTCTGATTGCTAGCTCCAGTGTTATCGTTGGTGAAAAGGGAGAATAAAAACTTAATAAACACGAAAAGAGATAGCAGACATTTCAGCTGATTTTAGCTCAGGCATCTGAGGAGGAGGCCCTTCCGATGTTTTGGATTATAACTTTTCACAGTCTTTTGCCATTGGACTTGGTGTCTCCAACATTGAAATCCGTATGGATCTGGAGGGCATCTGGTTGCCTTTTTCCAGCTTGTTTTGGGAGCTGCTCTGAAAATCTTTGGGATCGGTGAAAGGGTGAACTTCTATACCAGAGGTCTCCAACCTTGGCCACATTAAGACTTTTGGACTTCTTTGCTTTGCTGCCTGAGAAACTCTGGGAGTTGAAGTCCACAAGTCTTAAAGTGACCAAGGTTGGAGACCCCTGATCTATACCAAATGCGTAGTTTCTCTTAGGGAAAAAAAACCAAGTTGGGATTGTAGCTAAAAGTGCTCCCCAGAAGAATCTGCACTGTTGGCAGGACCACTGCTTAGATCCCAGGAACAGAAGTCCATCAATCTGAAGGGCCTCCATTAGGAAAGTCTAGTTAAAAAGCTTTAGTGGCTTTAGACTGCTTGTTTCTTTTGGAAGCCTCGTTCTAAATGTGGCTTGTTTGTGTACATATTAATTGACCTGTTTTTATTGATATCTATATTTATATATGTATTTCTGTGTGTTATATACTGTATGTGTGGATAGATAGATAGATAGATAGATAGATAGATAGATAGATAGATAGATAGATAGATAGATAGATAGATAGATAGATAGATAGATAGGTGATAGGATGGATGGATGATAAGATGGGTAGGTAGGTAGGTAGGTAGGTAGGTAGGTAGGTAGGTAGGTAGGTAGGTAGGTAGGTAGGTGGATGGATGGATGGATGGATAGAAGGATGGATGGATAGACGGATGGACGGATGGATGATAGGATGGGTAGGTAGGTAGGTAGATGGATGGATGGATGGATGGATGGACGGATGGATGATAGGATGGGTGGGTGGGTAGGTAGGTAGATAGATAGATAGATAGATAGATAGATAGATAGATAGATAGATAGATAGATAGATAGATAGATAGATAGATAGATAGATAGATGATAGGATGGATTGATGGACAGATGGATGATAGGATGGGTAGGTAGGTAGGTAGATAGATAGATAGATAGATAGATAGATAGATAGATAGATAGATAGATAGATAGATAGATAGATAGATAGATAGATAGATAGATAGATAGATGATAGGATGGATTGATGGACAGATGGATGATAGGATGGGTAGGTAGGTAGATGACAGATAGATGACAGATGGATGATAGGACAGATGGGTGGGTGGATAGATAGACAGACAGACATAGATGACAGATGATAGGTAGATAGGAAAGTGATAGATAGTAAAGTATAGTAAAGTATTCCTGGACCGGGATTCCCTTCGCACGGTCACTCATGCCCTTGTCACTTCCCACCTGGACTACTGCAATGCTCTCTACATGGGGCTCCCCTTGAAGAGCACCAGGAGACTCCAGCTGGTCCAGAATGCAGCTGCGCGGGTGATAGAGGGAGCACCACGTTGCTCCCATATAACACCTATCCTGTGCGGCCTGCACTGGCTGCCGGTAGCCTTCCGGGTGCAATTCAAGGTGTTAGTGACCACCTTCAAAGCGCTCCATGGCTTAGGACCGGGCTATTTACGAGACCGCCTACTGCTGGCCTCCCATCGACCTGTGCGCTCCCACAGGGAGGGCCTCCTCAGGGTGCCCTCAATCAGACAATGTCAACTGGCGGCCCCCAGGGGGAGGTCCTTCTCTGTGGGGGCTCCTGCCCTTTGGAATGAGCTGCCTCCGGGGTTGCGTCAACTCCCCGACCTCTGGACCTTTAAATGCGAGCTTAAGACTTTTTTATTTCATCGTGCGGGGCTAGCCTAACGAAATTTTAGTGGGGGTTTTATGAAATTTTTTAGGGTTGTTTTAATTTGTTGGGCCAAATTTTAAAATTAGTTTTTTAATTATGTTTTAATTCTTTGTGTATATTCATGTTGTTCTAAATTGGCTGTAAACCGTCCTGAGTCCTTCGGGAGAAGGGCGGTATAGAAATTGAAACAAATAAATAAATAAAATAAATAAATAGATAGATAGATAGATGATTGATAGGTAGGTAGATAAGTAGGTAGATAGGCAGGCAGGCAGACAGATGTAGATGGGTAGGTAAGTAGATATAGGATAGAGAGTTTAGCCAAGGCTTAGCAAAGGAGGGATGAGTTTTCGGGGCCATTGAGGGACTACAGTTCCTGCAGAATAATCTTCATTGCATTTACAGCAGGTGCTCTGATCCTCTTTCTCTTATCTTAGGATGCTATTTTGATGGTGACAAAACGTGGAGACGCGCAGGCACCCATTGGCATCCTGTAGTCCCTCCCTTTGGGCTCATCAAATGCGCGATTTGCACCTGCAAGGTAGGAAGGGAACATCAACCACCAGAAATTTGAATAAACCCGTTTTTTTGCACCAACGGGCTGTTGTGCATTTGCAAAGTCCATTGAAACTGTTGGGATCCCTCTAGTGCAATTTGTTAGGTGTACCTCTGGATATTGGATAGAGTTCCCTACTACAAATCCCATGGTCCTCAGTGGGAAATTGGAGCTCAGAGTTCTAGTCCCCAATTTAGAACTTAGAATAACTTTATTGTCACTTCGAATGCACACTGATCGGCCGACGTTAAAATGAAGTTTCGTTGGCTGCAGCTCTTTAAAAAGCAAGATCGGCGTTCCTATATGAAGGAGGAAGGCTGTTTACAGGCAGTCCTCAACTTACGACCACAATCGAGCCCAACATTTCTCTTGCTAAGCGAGGCGGTTGCTAAGCGAGTTTTGCCCGATTTTATGAACCTAGGAAATTATTAAGTGAATGAATCACTGCAGCTGTTAAGTTAATAGCACAAGTTTGTTCAGGGAATTTATGTTCCCTGTTGACTTTGTTTTTTTTGTTTTTTTTTATAAAAAAAGTTTTATTTTTACAATCATATCAAATAATTCATCCAATGTACAATTATATACAATTAGTCGGGCTTGCCCAGTCACCACCCCCCTTTTTAACACTCTTCCCTCTTCTACCTTCTTTTACTTTCCAAACCTTCCTCTCCTTCTCTTATCTACATCCCTCCTCCTCCACCCTACACCTTCCTTCTCCTCTTCTACCCCTCTTCCTTCCTCTTCTCCTCTTTCCTACCTCCTACTCTCTCTTTCTCCCTCCCCACCGTTCTAAAATGGTAACTGGGCAGACCCGACCCTACATTAATTATATTTATAAATCTTCAATAATCCCTGTACATTAACCATCACTCCATCACTAGCCTCAACCCCAATTCCCTCCCCTTACCCCCACCCCGACTTCCCAGAACAAAATGCAGGGTATCAAAACTAACAATCATAATCTAAAATAATTCCTAAATTATAATCTCTAGTCTCTCCACACTTAATCACACTCTCAATTCCCTCTCCTTCAAAATATATCTAATACAAAATATTTCCTAAATTTACTCATATGCTATTTTGATATTTTTTATCTGATACTTATTTTGAATATAATCAATCCACATTTTCCATTCTAAAATATATTTTTCTTGTGTATAGTCTTTCAAGTAAGCAGAGATTTTGCCATTTCTGCCAGATTTGATACTTTGAGTGTCCATTCTTCAATTGTAGGTAATTCTTCTTTCTTCCAATATTGAGCAATCAAAAGTCTTGCGGCTGTTATTAAGTTCAAAATCAATTTAGTCTCTATAGCTGTACAATCCATAATTATTCCTAATTTCCCGTTGACTTTGCTTGTCATAAAGAGGAGTCACATGACCCCGGGGACATTGCAGTGGTCATAAATACGAGTCAGTTGTCAAGCGGCCGAATTTTGATCATGCGGCCATGCGGGGGGCTGCTGCAACCATCATAAGTGTTAAAAAATATAAGTCACTTTTTAGAATAGAATAGAATAGAATTTTATTGGCCAAGTGTGATTGGACACACAAGGAATTTGTCTTGGTGCATATGCTCTCAGTGTACATAAAAGAAAAGATACATTCATCAAGGTACAACATTTACAACACAATTGATGATCAATATATCAATATAAATCATAAGGATTGCCAGCAACAAGTTATAGTCATACAGTCATAAGTGGAAAGAGATTGGTGATGGGAACTATGAAACGATTAATAGTAGTGCAGATTCAGTAAATAGTTTGACAGTGTTGAGGAATTATTTGTTTAGCAGAGTGATGGCGTTTGGAAAAAACTGTTCTTGTGTCTAGTTGTTCTGATGTGCAGTGCTCTATAGCGTCGTTTTGAGGGTAGGAGTTGAAACAGTTTATGTCCAGGATGTGAGGGATCTGCAGATATTTTCACGGCCCTCTTCTTGATTCATGCAGTATATAGGTCCTCAATGGAAGGCAGGTTGGTAGCAATTATTTTTTCTGCAGTTCTAATTATCCTCTGAAGTCTGTGTTTTTCTTGTTGGGTTGCAGAACCGAACCAGACAGTTATAGAGGTGCAAATGTCAGACTCAATAATTCCTCTGTAGAATTGGATCAGCAGCTCTTTAAAAAGCAAGATCGGCGTTCCTATATGAAGGAGGAAGGCTGTTTACAGGCAGTCCTCAACTTACGACCACAATCGAGCCCAAAATTTCTCTTGCTAAGCGAGGCGGTTGCTAAGCGAGTTTTGCCCGATTTTATGAACCTAGGAAATTATTAAGTGACTGAATCACTGCAGCTGTTAAGTTAGTAGCGCAAGTTTGTTCAGGGAATTTACGTTGCCCGTTGACTTTGTTTTTTGTTTTTATAAAAAAGTTTTATTTTTACAATCATATCAAATAATTCATCCAATGTACAATTATATACAATTAGTCGGGCTTGCCCAGTCACCACCCCCCTTTTTAACACTCTTCCCTCTTCTACCTTCTTTTACTTTCCAAACCTTCCTCTCCTTCTCTTATCTACATCCCCTCCTCCCTCCACCCTTCACCTTCCTTCTCCCTCTTCTACCCCTCATTCTTCCTCTTCTCCTCTTTCCTACCTCCTACTCTCTCCTCTTCTCTCCCTCCCCACCGTTCTAAAATGGTAACTGGGCAGACCCAACCCTACATTAATTATATTTATACATCTTCAATAATCCCTGTACATTAACCATCACTCCATCACTAGCCTCAACCCCAATTCCTCCCCTTACCCCCACCCCCACCCCGACTTCCCAGAACAAAATGCAGGGTATCAAAACTAACAATCATAATCTAAAATAACTCCTAAATTATAATCTCTAGTCTCTCCACACTTAGTCACACTCTCAATTCCCCTCTCCTTCAGAAATATATCTAATACAAAATATTTCCTAAATTTACTCATATGCTATTTGATATTTTTTTTATCTGATACTTATTTTGAATATAATCAATCCACATTTTCCATTCTAAAATATATTTTTCTTGTGTATAGTCTTTCAAGTAAGCAGAGATTTTAGCCATTTCTGCCAGATTTGATACTTTGAGTGTCCATTCTTCAATTGTAGGTAATTCTTCTTTCTTCCAATATTGAGCAATCAAAAGCCTTGCGGCTGTTATTAAGTTCAAGATCAATTTAGTCTCTATAGCTGTACAATCCATAATTATTCCTAATTTCCCCGTTGACTTTGCTTGTCGCAAAAGAGGAGTCACATGACCCCGGGGACATTGCAGTGGTCATAAATACGAGTCAGTTGTCAAGCGGCCGAATTTTGATCATGCGGCCATGCGGGGGGCTGCTGCAACCATCATAAGTGTTAAAAAATATAAGTCACTTTTTTAGAATAGAATAGAATAGAATTTTTATTGGCCAAGTGTGATTGGACACACAAGGAATTTGTCTTGGTGCAGATGCTCTCAGTGTATATAAAAGAAAAGATACATTCATCAAGGTACAACATTTACAACACAATTGATGATCAATATAGCAATATAAATCATAAGGATTGCCAGCAACAAGTTATAGTCATACAGTCATAAGTGGAAAGAGATTGGTGATGGGAACTATGAAACGATTAATAGTAGTGCAGATTCAGTAAATAGTCTGACAGTGTTGATGGAATTATTTGTTTAGCAGAGTGATGGCCTTCGGAAAAAAACTGTTCTTGTGTCTAGTTGTTCTGATGTGCAGTGCTCTATAGCGTCGTTTTGAGGGTAGGAGTTGAAACAGTTTATGTCCAGGATGTGAGGGATCTGCAGATATTTTCACGGCCCTCTTCTTGATTCATGCAGTATATAGGTCCTCAATGGAAGGCAGGTTGGTAGCAATTATTTTTTCTGCAGTTCTAATTATCCTCTGAAGTCTGTGTTTTTCTTGTTGGGTTGCAGAACCGAACCAGACAGTTATAGAGGTGCAAATGACAGACTCAATAATTCCTCTGTAGAATTGGATCAGCAGCTCCTTGGGCAGTTTGAGCTTACTGAGTTGGCACAGAAAGAACATTCTTTGTTGTCCTTTTTTAATGATGTTTTTGATGTTAGCTGTCCATTTGAGATCTTGCGATATGATAGAACCCAGAAATTTGAAGGTTTCTACTGTTGATACTGTGTTGTCAAGTATTGTGAGAGGTGGAAGTATGGAAGGGTTTTTCCTAAAGTCTACCACCATTTCTACGGTTTTGAGTGTGTTCAGTTCCAGATTGCTTTGGTTGCACCACAAGGCTATTCGTTCGACCTCTCGTCTGTATGTATTTTTTTAGTGCTGTTGTAACTTAGAATGGCAGTAAATGGTCGTAGGTTGAGAACTGCCTGCAGGGCACTTATCATAGCTTTGTTGACTCCAAATGCTTTGGGCAGTGGTTCCCAGCTCTTCTCCTTTGAGGACGATGGGATTTGTAATCCACTGGATGTCATGAAGTGGAAATTCGCTCTGTGTGTGTATATATATGACGTTGTGGTTCTTTTGTGTGCTAAGATTTCCCATCTGTGACTGTATAGGGAACCACTGGGGAGGTTCACTGTGAGAAGGTGCAGTGCCCCCAGCTGACCTGCAGTAACCCCATCCGGCTCAACCCATCCGACTGTTGCAAGCAATGCCCAGGTAAGTTAATGTTCTGACCTAGGCTTCCCCAGCAGCACGAAGCCGAGTCCTCGTCCTGATAAACTCCTTTTATTTAATTTACAGTGAATTCCTCCCCAGCAAAGTCTTTCCTCTCCCACAGTCTTTCAAGTTAGTTCATAATTACCGACCTTTATCAGGCCAGGATGATATCTTTCAGATGCCACACTGTAAAGGACAATACTTGGCAAGAATGCAGGAATAGATCTTCACCCAAATGAACTAATTGTCCCCTGCAAACGCCCCTCCCCTTCGCTCCTTTTTATTCCCTATGGGAGGAGCCATTCACCATCCATCTGTGGCTTTACTCCTGAGTCGACCCTTGTTCCATAGCTGTTCCCTTCTCCTGGGTCCTCTGCGCATGCACACACTGTGAACAGAATCCAGCTGTTCTTCTGCCCCACTGATGTCCGACTCCGAAGGCAGCTGACAATTGTCAGATGGCCCTGGTCCCATCTCTGCCTCCGACACAGAGACTTCCCCAGACTCCAGGACTGGCCCGTGTTCCTCCCCAACCTCCTCACTGCTGGTTCTGTCCCCACCAACCACAACCAAGCAGACACACGAGCTGACTATATCTGCCAGCAATTTACTCCTACGACAGATATCAGTTCTGGCAACGAACGTGCGATTGCCTGCCAAGTTTTCTTATCTCCTCAGACCAGCGTAACTGCAGTTCAGAAATAAACAAAAGCCAAAGTCTTACTCTCAAAATATTGCAGTCAAAGTTTCCAAGAGTCAGTTTTTGTCCGTCACAAGAAGCTATAGAGTAGCTCCTCCTGCTTTTATACCTTGTGGGGTGTGGCTCCGTGACTCAGCACTCTCTAGGCCTGCCCCACCCCTTCTTTTGTTGTTCCCACCTCTCCTTTCTGCGATGCCTGGGATTTAACCAGGACTGATTGTCATCAGCTGAGTCTTGAGGCGTTGTCTGGGAGGGGGAAGGTCCAGGAGAAAGAGGCCTCATCATCTCCTCCACCTGGCCTGCCTCTGGGACCTGGAGCGGAGCCAGAGAGGAAGGTCCTGCAGAGGGAAGCCCTGTCGGCTCTTCCCCCTCACTCTCTGAGTCACTCTCTGCCAGGAGGCACGGCTTGGGAGCTGAAGACACAACACTGAGTCTGCTGCCAGATCCGCTGGCTGCTGGCGGGCCACAACAATTAAACCTGTCAGATAATACCTTGCTACTCTGGTCATATCCCTACCGCAGGACGGAACTGTCGTAATCAGTTCACCTTGTAAAGTCCCAGCAAAGTTGAGAAAATGATTCCTTTAGCAGCAGCTCCCCGCCTCTTCAAAAATGCTTCTTACAGATTAGTCCTCGAATTGCGGTGGTCATTGAGTCTGGCAAATACGGGTGTATCTCGTGACGGTTATAAAGTGGATCACCATAAGACTGGATCTGTTTTTACAACATTTTTTGTGGTGATCGTTGAGTGAACGGGGCAGTTTTTCCATCTCCCAGTCATGCCGGCTGGGGAATTCTGGGATTTAAAGTCCACCCATCTAAAAAGTTGCTGAGATTGAAAAAAACACGGTTGTAAGTTATGTCAAGACAAAGTTGTGGTGATGCAAGACTTTGGCGGCGCAGTAGTTAGAATGTAGCATTGTAGGCTAACTCTGCCCACTGCCAGGAGTTCAATCCTGAACAAGGTTTGGCAAAATGAGGACCCAAATTGTTGGGGGCAATAGGTGGACTGGATGGATGGATGGATGGATGCATAGATGCATGGATGGATGGATGGAGAGAGAGAGAGAGAGATAGAAAGGGAGAGAGAGAGGGAGAGAGAGAAAACCACCACAGAAGAGCTGTGGTTGTGCAGTTTTTTATTTTTTTATTTTAACAATATTGCTATTGTTAGAGTTAATAGACAGATGGATGGATGTGTGGTGGATAGATGGATGCATGGACGGACTGACAGAGCCACCACGGAAGCGCTGTGGTTTTGCAGTGGTTAGAATGCAGTATTACAAGCTAACTCACTGCTCACTGCCAGAAGTTCGATCCTGACCGGCTCAGCCTTCCATCCTTCTGAGGTGGGTAAAATGAGGACCCAGATTGTCGTGGGGGGGGGGGCAATATGCTGACTCTGTAAACCGCTTAGAGAGGGCTGTAAAAGCCCTGTGAAGCGGTATATAAGTCTACGTGCTATTGCTATTCTAGCCAACGTTCTCCTTTTCTGCTCTTCCCGTGTTCTTCTTCATGCTCTGCTTTTTCTCCACAGCCTTGGAGAAGAGCTCTTCCCTGCTTTCCGACATGATGCAAGCGGACGGCCCCCGAGCTTGCAAGTTTGGGCGGCAGTGGTTCATGCACAATGAGAGGTGGCACCCTACAGTGCCCCCTTTTGGGGAGATGAAGTGCATCACCTGCTGGTGCCTGGTGAGTAGAGAGTCATCCGCGGCAAGGAGGAGGTGGAAATTCCATGGCAAAATTCAGTGGCGGTAGCTTGGAGATTTTATTTATTTATTTATTTGCATTTATATCCCGCCCTTCTCCGAAGACTCAGGGCAGCTTACACTGTGTCAAGCAATAGTCTTCATCCATTTGTATATTATATACAAAGTCAACTTATTGCCCCCCCAACAATCTGGGTCCTCATTTTACCTACCTTATAAAGGGTGGAAGGCTGAGTCAACCTTGGGCCTGGTGGGACTTGAACCTGCAGTAATTGCAGGCAGCTGTGTTAATAACAGACTGTCTTAGCAGTCTGAGCCACCAGAGGCCCTTGGGGAGGTCTCTCTCTTAGGAGGTGGCCGGTATGCCAGTGGGTGAAAGGAAAAATACAGGTAGTCCTCGACTTACAACAGGTTGTTTAGTGGCCGTTCGAAGTTACAACTGCACTGAAAAAAGACCATTTTTCACACTTATGGCCATCGCAGCATCCCATGCTCAAAATCCTGATGCCCGGCGATTGGCTCATATTTATGACGGTTGCAGTGTCCAGGGTGGGGGTGGGGGTAAGCGGGGCACGCGATCCCCATTTGCGACCTTCCGACAAGCAAATTCACCAGGAAAACCATATTCCCTTAACCAACCCTGTTACTAACCGAACAGCTGCAGTGATTCACTTAACAGTTGTGGCAGGAGAGGTCGTAAAACGGGGCAAAATTCACCGAACAACCCTCTCACTGAGCAACGTGAATTCTGGGGATCGGTTGTGGTCACAAGTCGAGGACTACCTTTCATCTGCCTAGACCAGGGGTCTCCAAACTTGGTCCCTTTAAGACTTGTGGACTTCAATTCACAGAGTTCCTCAGCCAGCTTTGCTTTTCTGGGAGTTAAAATCCACAAGTCTTAAAGGGACCAAGGTTAGAGAGCCCTGGCCTAGAGTACACTAGAGTAGACTAGACTAGCTTTGCTGGCTGAGGAACTCTGGGAGTTGAAGTCCACAAGTCTTAAAGGGACCAAGGTTGGAGACCCCCGGACTAGAGTACCCTAGAGTAGACTAGACTAGCTTTGCTGGCTGAGGAACTCTGGGAGTTGAAGTCCACAAGTCTTAAAGGGACCAAGGTTGGAGACCCCCGGCCTAGAGTACCCTAGAGTAGACTAGACTAGCTTTGCTGGCTGAGGAACTCTGGGAGTTGAAGTCCACAAGTCTTTTTTTTTTTTTTTAATTGAAAGAGTTTTAAAAAAACAAAAACATTTTCCCCCCTTTTTTCCCCCTCCCTCCCAAAAAAAAACAAAACACCCCCTCCCTCCCCCACCCCCCGGCTTCCCGGGTCAATCACAAGGGAAAGTTATACATAAACCAAACATAGAATAAAATTTTCCCTTCCAATCCAAATAACCACATCCAAAGCTTTTAGTCTCCCAACCCCTCCCATTACATAAAATAACTTTCTAATTATTCAAAGGCAATCTGATATTTCCTAATCTGATATCTGTTTTGTAGATAATCAATCCATTTTTTCCATTCAATTAAATATCTTTCCTGCGTATTGTCTTTTAAAAACGCTGAGATTTTAGCCATCTCAGCCAAATTAATAACTTTCAATATCCATTCTTCTATTGTAGGTATCTCTTCTTTCTTCCAGTATTGTCCAATCAACAGTCTTGCTGCTGTTATTAAATTCAAAATCAATTTAGTCTCAATCCCTGTACAATCCATTATAATTCCCAAAAGGAACTCTGGGAGTTGAAGTTCACAAATCTTAAAGGGACCAAGGTTGGAGACCCCTGGCCTAGACTGTCTGAAAGCTCTCGCCACCCAATTGTTGTCTTGAAGTTCTTGTTGGGGATTTGGGGATCTTGTATAATCCTAGCTCTCTTCCAGCAAATTCTTCTTTTCGTTGTGCTTTTTTTTTTAAAATTTCAGTCTGGGGAAACACACTGTGAGCGTCAAGAATGTTCCCCAACTTCTTGCTCCAAGGAAGGGAAAAAGGGCGACTCCTGCTGCACCCAGTGCCAAGGTGAGTGGAGACTCTTAGCCCAAGGTTGTGGCCCAACTAGTGGTGGAGACGCAATGCAGGTAGTTGTTGTGATCCGCCAGCATAAGCCTGCGGAGCTGTCTTATGACAGTTTGCGCAGTGACCGTCCGAAGCGACAACAGCCCTGGAAAAAATGACTTATGACCATTTTTCACACTTATGACTGTTGCGGTATCCCCATGGTCACAAGATCAAAATTCAGACAGATACGGATACAGATTAACGGAGTTGGAAGGGGCCTTGTAGGTCATCTAGTCCAACCCCCTGCCCAAACAGGAGACCCTACACCATTTCTGACCAATGGCAGTCCAATCTTTTCTTGAAAGCCTCCAGTGATGAAGCTCCCACAACTTCCGAAGGCAACTTGGTTGGTTGTTCTCACTGTCAGAAAGTTCCTCCTCATTTCTAGGTTGAATCTCCCCTTGTTCAGTTTCCATCCATTATTCCTTGTCTGGCCTTGGAAAATAGCTTGACCCCCTTCCTCCTCTCTGTGGCAGCCCCTCTCAAATATTGGAAGACTGCTGTCATGTCACCCCCTAGTCCTTCTTTTCATTAAACTAGACATACCCAATTCTTATACAGATTAACAGAGTTGGAAGGGACCTTATAGGTCATCTAGTCCAATCCCTCGCCCAAGCATGAGATCCTACACCGTTTCTGACAGATGGCAGTCCAGTCTCTTCTTGAAAGCCTCCAGTGATGAAGCTCCCACAACTTCCGAAGGCAACTTCTGTTCCATGGGTTGATTGTTCTCACTGTCAGAAAGTTCCTCCTTATTTCTAGGTTGAATCTCTCCTTGGTCAGTTTCCATCCATTATTCCTTGTCTGGCCTTCGGGTGCCTTGGAAAATAGCTTGACCCCCTCCTCTCTGTGGCAGCCCCTCAAGTATTGGAAGATTGCTATCTTGTCTCCCCTGGTCCTTCTCTTCCCCAGACTAGCCGTGCCCAGTTCCTGCAACTGTTCATCAAATGTTTTAGCCACCAGTCCCCTTAATCATCCTGGTTGCTCTTCTCTGCACTCTTTCTAGAGCAGCGGTTCTCAACCTGTGGGTCGCGTCCCCATTGGGGGTCGAATGACGATTTGCCAGGGGTCGCCTAAGACCATCGGAAATATGGGAAGTATACTTGCGAGTCGAAGAATCGCGCTCCAATGGTTGACTCCACAAGCCAGCTGCAGGCTCTTCAAATCGCTAGCCGAATTCGGCTTCAGGCGCGATGAATTAAAAAAGAGAGAAATCTTTGCTCTGATGTCTCCCTCTCAAGCCAGCTGCAATCACTCCCAATCGCTAGCCTAATCTGGCTTCAGGCGCGATAAACTTAATAGGGGAAGAGTCTCTGCTTTAATGCCTCCGTCCTCAAGGCAATCGCAAGCAGTTCAGATCGCTAGCCAATACAGCTTCAGGCGCGATCAATTCAAAACGAAAATAATTTTATGGTTGGGGTCGCCACATTGTGGGGAATTGTATTAACGGGGTCGCAGCACTATAAAGGTTGAGAACCACTGGTCTAGAGTCTCTTTCCAGAGATGTTTAGCAACTGACTCACATTTATGACAGTTGCAACATCCAGGGGGTCACGTGATCCCCTTTTGCGTCCTTCTGACAAGCAAAGACAATGGGGAATGTTACTCATTTAACACCAGCAATGATTCCCTTAAGAACCATGGCAAGAAAAAGCCGCGAAACGGGGCAAAACTCACTTTGCAACCTTCTCGCTTAGCAATAGAAATTTCGGGCTCAGTTGTGCTCGGGAGTCAAGGACTGCTGATATTTCTGGAAGTTCTTCCGTTAACATTTTATAACTATTTTTAACTGATCGATGTTCAGGGGTGGGTTTCACATTTCGTTACTACCGGTTCGCGCATGTGCCTGCCTTACCGCCTATGGGCTTTGCTCGAGCAACCGCCTTCCGCGCATGCGCCCGGCCTCAAAATCGTGCCTGAATAGGGCGGCATAAAGTCAGGGGGCCCTGGGCGGGTGGCTGGGCCCACCTGCGATTTCTGCTACCGGTTTGTTCGAACCGGCTGAATACCACCTCGATCAACGTTATTATAGAGTTTTGTGTGGCCTTATAGATTCAATTAAAAACTTGAGGAGGCCACCCTAAAAGGATTAAATATTTGATTATTCACATAACCACAGCAGCAAGAATCTTACTTGCACAAGCCTGGAAAATGTCCACTGTACCAACAGACTGTTCAATAATCCGGAAAATTTTCGAATGTGCAGAAATGGACCAACTTACTTTAGAATTCAATAATAAGGAAGACTCGGAATACTATTTAACTTGGGAAAATTAAATTAGGGCCTCTGGTGGCTAAGGCTGGTAAGACAGTCTGTTATAAACACAGCTGCTTGCAATTACTGCAGGTTCAAGTCCCACCAGGCCCAAGGTTGACTCAGCCTTCCATCCTTTATAAGGTAGGTAAAATGAGGACCCAGATTGTTGTGGGCAATAAGTTGACTTTGTATATAGTATACAAATGGATGAAGACTATTGCCTGACATAGTGTAAGCCGCCCTGAGACTTCGAAGAAGGGCGGGGTATAAATGCAAATTAAAAGGGGCCTCTGTGGCTCAGACTGCTAAGACAGTCTGTTATTAACACAGCTGCTTGCAATTACTGCAGGTTCTAGTCCCACCAGGCCCAAGGTTGACTCAGCCTTCCATCCTTTATAAGGTAGGTAAAATGAGGACCCAGATTGTTGGGGGCAATAAGTTGTCTTTGTATATAATATACAAATAGGATGAAGACTATTGCTAACATAGTGTAAGCCGCCCTGAGTCTTCGGAGAAGGGCGGGATATAAATGCAAATAAAAAAAATAAAAAAAATTGGTATCAACGGATAGAAATTAAAAATAAGGAATGTATAGAATGAAATAAGATACAAAATGTGTTTAAATACGTTGATTAAGTGGGAATATGTGGGAATAGATGTACGAAGTTAAGAATTATGTACTGTCAGAATGACGTTGAATTGTATAATTATTACGGATGTATTTTTGTTATAGATGTATTTTAACTTGCATTTTAGGATTTTAAATGTTAATAAAGATTTTTAAAAGATATTTTAAAGTTGCTAAAGGCAAGCAGTCTGGAGTGAGATCTTTCTGCTTAAAGCCAGCCAAGTTTTGATGATGGTCTCCAAGCCACCTTCAGATCTTCTCCTCACAGAAGAAGCATCCATCCAGTCTCCCGAGCAGGTCTCCTTTCTCCTCTACGGGAAGAGGAGAAACTGGGAATTGATATTACGTGCTGGGAATTGATATTACGTGCCTGGGATGCACACTAAAACTCTAGGATGGAACCGTGGTTCTGCCCAACTCATGGGGCGCCCCTTCCATATCCCCATGAACTCAACACGTTGACGCCTTCATCTTAATTCCGCGCATTTTGGATACACGACCTCTTCAAAAGGAACCATATTGCTTAAGTCGTACCGAACACTATCCGAAGGAGGGGAAGCAACTCTTCCCTAAAGTAATATATATGTATGCATGCATGTATATATATATATATATATGTTTTCTGAGGTTTTCGCGGGTGTTTGTATGTAGGTCTTTGGTTATTCGGGTTTTCTCCCGCGTAAAATTGGAAGTGTCTTGGCGACGTTTCGACGAAGTCTCATTCGTCATCTTCAGGCTTCAGCTTCGTGCTTCTGGGAGCAATGTGTGATTGCAGCTGTTTCTTCCTTTTTAACTGCTAGTGGGGGTTTGAACTGATTGGGTGGGAGCTTGGCTGTGCTCTGATTGGATGTGGGTTTTTTTGTGCTCTGATTGGCTTGGGGTGTGTCCTGTTTGGGTGGGGGCTTGGTTGTGCTCAAATTAGTCTGAGTTGCAGGGAGATCTGAGCTGGTGAGCTGCACTGCTGCTGTTTGGCTTCGTGTTCGTGGTCGTGCTACATCTTCGTAGTGGGTGTCAGTCTGCTGCATGTATGGATTGGAGAGGTTTGAAATGGCTAATGTTGCAGCTGCGGTCTGGCTTCTGGTCCTTGGTCGTGCTTCCTGATCAGTGTGGGTTTGGGTCTGCTTTCTGGGTGGATGTGTGGTGGTGACATCCTGTGGTGGTGACACTCACGAGGTCCACACAGGATGTCACCACCACACATCCACCCAGAAAGCA
The DNA here is from genome assembly GCF_028640845.1 of Ahaetulla prasina. Lineage (NCBI taxonomy): Eukaryota > Metazoa > Chordata > Lepidosauria > Squamata > Colubridae > Ahaetulla > Ahaetulla prasina. The sequence goes on from NC_080544.1 coordinate 106,472,368, forward strand.
GACCCAAACCCACACTGATCAGGAAGCACGACCAAGGACCAGAAGCCAGACCGCAGCTGCAACATTAGCCATTTCAAACCTCTCCAATCCATACATGCAGCAGACTGACACCCACTACGAAGATGTAGCACGACCACGAACACGAAGCCAAACAGCAGCAGTGCAGCTCACCAGCTCAGATCTCCCTGCAACTCAGACTAATTTGAGCACAACCAAGCCCCCACCCAAACAGGACACACCCCAAGCCAATCAGAGCACAAAAAAACCCACATCCAATCAGAGCACAGCCAAGCTCCCACCCAATCAGTTCAAACCCCCACTAGCAGTTAAAAAGGAAGAAACAGCTGCAATCACACATTGCTCCCAGAAGCACGAAGCTGAAGCCTGAAGATGACGAATGAGACTTCGTCGAAACGTCGCCAAGACACTTCCAATTTTACACGAGAGAAAACACAAACAACCAAAGACCTACATACAAACATCCGTGAAAACCTCAGAAAACATATATATATATATATATAAAATATAAAATTGTCCTCATTCGCTGCATTTTGAGGCCAGGAATGGGGGCGATGGGGGGGTGCTTTCTCTTGGTTCCATTTTGTTGTATAATTTATGTTGCCCGTGCAGCCGAGGTTCTTCTTCCCTGCTCAATTCAAAACCGAAGGGACGATGTTGACGATGGAATATTTATTTTTTAAAAGCGAAGAAGATCAGCCGAGTAAAATGCACCGCGAGGTTGAGCCAATGCTTTGTTGTTTGTGGCAATTTTTTTTACCCCAAGGCAGGTGAAATGTAAAATTTGTTACTACCAGTTCTGTGGACGTGGCTTGGTGGCGGGGGTGTGTAATGTGACTGGGTGGGCGTGGCCAACTTTTTTTTTTTTTTTTTACTTTTAAAAGCATTTTTTTCTACAACCTCTTCGGCCGAAGCAAAGCTGGCTGAGGAACTCTGGGAGTTGAAGTCCACAAGTCTTAAAAGAGCCAAGTTTGCAGACCCCTGAGCTAAGTCAATGGGGAAGAGGTTAAGTTAGCAACCGTGTTACTAATTTCACAGCCGCAGTGAGTCACTTAACCAGCGTGGCAAGAAAAGTCGTAAAATGAGACGACATTCACTTAACGACTGTCTGGCTTAGCAGCAGACATTTTGGGCTCCATTGTAGTCGTAGGTCAAGGACTACCTGTGTCTGTATGTGGCTGCTCCAACATTGGAGGTTTTAAAGAACAGACCGTGCAACCATTGGTCTGAAATGGTATCGAGTTTCCTGCTTGAGCAGCGGGTAGGACTAGAAGACCTCCAAGGTCCTTTCCAATACTGTTAATCTATTAGCTGCTTGAAATCTCCCTGCTAAACTCAAAAGGCCAGGCCAGCTCTATGATTGGGCTGAGTAAATCCAATGTTGAAATGGCACAATAGGACTTTCTATACATGGGTTGCAAAAATCGAACTGCTAGCTAGATGGCAGCACAGAACTAGATTTTAAAGTATAGCCTTTGCTGCCATCTAGTGGTCGGATCCTTTTCTCAAATGATCCAGGCTGCTGCTCACAGTTATGCAGGTAAACCCAGAACTGTTGTGATCCAGGCCCAAGTAGGTAGTAGGAAACTCAGTCAGTATAAAAACAAACAGACTTTATTAGAACAGCTGAGAATTAACTCCTTCTCAGTGTAGTCCAAACTAAATCAAAGCAAATTCTTCATAACACAATTCTTCAGTCTTATCATCAACCTTGGTCTAATTAGGCAAACTGCCAAAGGCTTTTCTTGGCAAAAGTTCAAAAGCAGAAGACACCGACAAGAAATAAATGCAGCAAGGCAAGGAGCAAGGCTATCAAAGTTGTTTTCCAATGAAGAGCCCAAAGGTTGTTGCTGGTCTTTTAAGCCTTATGGGAGGGGCCAATCATCTCTTGGCCCTACTCCCGAGTCGTCCTCTTTGCTTGGGCTGCTCTGGCAGCTCTTCTCATGCGTGCATTAGGAACAGGCTCCTCCTGTTCCTCTGCCTCACTACTGTCAGGCTCTGGAGGCTCTGGAGGCAGCACATCACTCCCCGATGGCCCTGGCCCCACCTCTGCCTCCGACGCAGAGCCCTCATCCGGGCCTTCCCCAGCCTCCAGGACTGGGCCATGTTCTTCCTCAGCCTCATCGCTGTCTGACTCCGTTGCCACCTCCGCTGGCTGCTGGCGGACCACAACAAGAGCCACCAGCTCATTGCAATTTTCAACTCAAGTTTGTCCCTAATTGCTTTAGTTACAGCAACAAAAGCATGCAAGAGAAGATTCCCCATTAATCCCTCAGCTTGCACCCGCTTTCCATTCTGGATCAATTAGTGCAAAGCTTGAGATTCATCAGAAAGCTCCAAGTCTTTGTTTTACGCTGCTATCAGTAACATTTGAGTGACTTCACCATGTTTCACTGACTCTTCTGTATAAATCCCCAACTTTGTTTAGTTTATCCTTTAGCTCTGCCACCCCAGCATTTCTGCCTGGGAATGTTTGAAATTAAAAAAATGGACCGGAATAGAATGGAATAGAATAAGTTGGATGGGATGGGATGGGATGGAATGGAATGGAATGGAATGGAATGGAATAGAATAGAATAGAATAGAATAGAATAGAATAGAATAGAATAGAATAGAATAGAATAGAATAGAATAGAATAGAATAAATTGGATGGGATGCAATGGAATGGAATGGAATGGAATGGAATGGAATGGAATGGAATGGAATGGAATGGAATGGAACAGAATAGACGGAATGGAATGGAATAGAATAGAATAAATTGGATGGAATAGAATAGAATAGAATAGAATAGAATAGAATAGAATAGAATAGACGGAACGGAACGGAACGGAACGGAACGGAACGGAACGGAACGGAACAGAACAGAACAGAACAGAACAGAACAGAACAGAACAGGTTCAGAACAGAACTCTTTATTGGCCAAGTGTGATTAACACACAAAGAATTTGTCTCTGGTGCATAAGTTCTCAGTATACATACAACAGTAGTGATAGATCATGATCATAGTAGCCAGTCAATGAGCAATCAATATAAATCATACTAGGATCCTAAGTAAACAATTTAAATTGTAAGATGCAAGCAACCAAGTTATAGTCCTAAGAAGATAAGGAGCTAGGTAAATAGGGAAGGTGAGAATAATGATGGGTAATACCTCCTTTCTAGATAGCTTGACAGTGTGGTGGGAATTAATTGCTTAGCAGAGTGATGGCATGTGGGGGCGAAAACTGTTCTTGTGTCTAGTTGTTCTGGTGTGCAGTGCTCTGTAGTGTCGTTTTGAGGGTAGGAGTTGAAACAGTTTATGTCCAGGATGTGAGGGGTCTCACAAATATCTTACAGATATTTTTCACAGATCTCTTTTTGACTCGTGCAGTATGCAGGTCCTCCATGGAAGGCAAGTTGATAGCCATTGTTTTTTCTGCAAGAAAAATGGCCTCTGATGTCCTGTTCCAGATTCAGAAGCAAAAGACGGGTTGATTTCAGCTTCACGTAGTCTAGAGAGGCAGAACTGGTCTCATTGCATGCGCCAAAGATGCTCACCCATCACAGTCTCAGGGCTGAATCTTCCAGATGCATTAAATTGGATAGTAGGAGAGAATTATTCATGTAGTTCTCCATCAAACTAAAAAGAAGGGGCCCGGATTAATTAAAAATTAATACGCTGCTAAGTGAATCACAGCAGGGATGGTTGTATAATATGCTTAGACACACTAGCCGTGACCCTAATTATTCACCACACGGTAAGTAGTCCTTGGCTTACATCTGTTTGTTTAGTGACCGTTCAAAGTTACAACAGAAAAAAATGGAATTTATGATCGGTTTTCAGTTACACAACTTTTACAGCATCCCTGTGGTTCAGGTGATCAAAATTCAGACGCTCGGCAACTGGTTCCTATTTATGACCTGTTGCTGTGTCTTAAGGCCATAAATTAAGTGAGTTTTGTTGTCCCCGCAACACCCTACCTGTGACTCATTTCAGTGCGTGGTGGGAACGGAACGGAAATTGGTCTCCCTTATTCCAGACAGATAAGCTGGGGGAAAAAAAGCTTAGCTGCAAAATACATCATCTGTGAATTATATGCACATTATGCCGATATTAACGGCCCAGAAGTGTCTATCTTGGCAACAAGCAGTCCTATTAACTCTATAATAGAGTTAACACAGCAGTAATTTACAGAAGTAATAAGGGTTTTCTGTGCAGACAGTGTAGAGCCCTCCGTTGTACAATTTCACAGCCAACTCTCCCTCTCGGCTGCCATCTCTCTCATTCTCATGTGGATTCTGGCATAATCCAGAGCCAAAATTACAACCCCAGACGGTTTCTTCGGGGGATGAGCAATTTTCCAAGCAATCGAAACCCTTCTCGGTGTTCCCGCAACTTAGCAACCAATTATCTCAAAAGCAGTAACAATGAGAGGGATCTTGGAGTGGACGATCACTTAAACACGAGCCAGCTGTCTGCAGCAGCAGCCAAAAAAGCCAATACAATCCTTGATTGTATAATAGAATAGAATAGAATTTTATTATTGGCCAAGTGTGATTGAACACCCAAGGAATTTGTCTTGGCGCATATGCTCTCAGTGTACATAAAAGAAAAAAATACCTTCATCAAAGTACAGCACTTAAAACACTTAATGATAGTCATAGGGTACAAATTTAACACTTAATGATACAACACTTAATGATAGTCATAGGCTACAAATAAGCAATAAGGAAACAATATCAGTATAAATTGTAAGGATACAAGCAACAAAGTTACAGTCATAAGTGGAAGGAGATGGGTGATGGGAACCATGAGAAGATTAATATAGTGCAGACTTAGTAAATAGTTTGACAGTGTTGAGGGAATTATTTGTTTAGCAGAGTGATGGCATTTGGGAAAGAAAATATCTTTGTGTCTAGTTTTTCTGGTATGGAGTGCTCTATAGCTTCGTTTTGAGGGTGGGAGTTGAAACAGTTTATGTCCAGGATGTGAGGGGTCTGTAAATATTTTCACAGCCCGCTTTTTGACTCATGCAGTATACAGGTCCTCAATGGAAGGCAGGTTGGTAGCCATTGTTTTTTCTGCAGTTCTAATGATCCTCCAAAGTCTGTGTCTGTCTTGTTGGGTTGCAGAACCAAACCAGACAGTTCTAGAGGTGCAAATGACAGACTCAATAATTCCTCTGTAGAACTGTATCAGCAATTTCTTGGGCAGTTTGAGTTTTCTGAGTTGGCACAGAAAGAACATTCTTTGTTGTCCTTTTTTGATGACATTTTTGATGTTAGCTGTCCATTTTAGATCTTGCAATATGATAGAACCTAGAAATTTGAAGGTTTCTACTGTTGATACTGTGTTGTCTAGTATTGTAAGAGGTGGAAGTATAGGAGGGTTTCTCCTAAAGTCTACCACCATTTCTACAGTTTTGAGTGTGTTCAGTTCTAGATTGTTCCAGTCGCACCACGAGGCTAGTGTTCAACCTCCCGTCTGTAAACAGAGGCAGAGAATCAAAATCACATGAAATAGTAGCAGATGTTTATAAAACCTTAGTAAGGCCACACCTGGAATATTTGCATCCAGTTTTGGTCACCACATTACAAAAAAGATGTCGAGACTTTGGAAAAAGTGCAGAGAAGAGCAACTAAGATGATTAAAGGCCTGGAAGCTAAAACATATGAAGAAGAATTGCAGGAATTGGGTATGGCTAATCTAGAGAGAAGAAGGACTAGAGGGGACATGATAACAGTCTTCCAGTATTTGAGGGGCTGCCACAAAGAGGAGGGGGGTCAACCTATTCTCCAAAGCACCTGAAGGCAAGACAAGAAACAATGGATGGAAACTAACCAAAGGAGAGAAACAACCTGGAATTAAGGAGAAATTTTCTAACAGTGAGAACAATTAAACCAGTGGAGCAACTGGCCTTCAAAAGTTGAGGGTGCTTCATCACTGGAGGTTATTAAGAAGAGATTTGACAGGACTGGACTGGACTGGACCAGTGGTGGGTTGCTACTGGTTCACTCCAGATCGGGTGAACCTGTAGCGGCAGGAGGCTCCGCCCACCCACCTGGACCTCTCTGCGCATGTGAGCTAACAGGTAGTAACAGGAGTTGAATCCCACTACTGGACTGGACCTGTCTGAAATGGTTTAGAATCTCCTACTTGAGCAGTGGGTTGGACTAGAAGACCTCCAAGGTCCCTTCCAGCTCTATTCTCATTCTGATATCAGGGCAAAATGTCCAGTCAAGTCATGGATCAAGTAAATATTTGGCAACCAACACATTTGGGAGCCAGAAGGCAGTCAGAAATTAGAAGCTTCATTCTCTTCCATCTTCAGCGCTTGGCTGAGTTTGTATGCTGAACTAAGTTGTGGTGTAGCGGTAGTCCTCCACTTAAAACAGTTCATTTAGTGACCATGAACTAGATATTTGGTTCCAATATCTCAGGGGCTGCCACAAAGAAGAGGGAGTCAATCAACCTATTCTCCAAAGCACCAGAACGCAAGAGAAGAAAAAAAATGGCTGGAAACTAATCAAGGAGAGATTCAACCAAGATAGAATAGAATAGAATAGAATTTTGGCCAAGTGTGATTGGACACACAAGGAATTTGTCTTGGTGCATATGCTCTCAGTGTACATAAAAGAAAAGATACCTTCATCAAGGTACAACATTTACAACACAATATATCAATATAAATCATAAGGATTGTCAGCAACAAGTTACAGTCATACAGTCATAAGTGGAAAGAGATTGGTGATGGAAACTATGAGAAGATTAATAGTAGTGCAGATTCAGTAAATAGTTTGACAGTGTTGATGGAATTATTTGTTTAGCAGAGTGATGGCCTTCGGGAAAAAACTGTTCTTGTGTCTAGTTGTTCTGGTGTGCAGTGCTCTATAGCGTCGTTTTGAGGGTAGTGGTTGAAACAGTTTATGTCCAGGATGCGAGGGGTCTGCAAATATTTTCACGGCCCTCTTCTTGATTCGTGCAGTATACAGGTCCTCAATGGAAGGCAGGTTGGTAGCAATTATTTTTTCTGCAGTTCTAGTTATCCTCTGAAGTCTGTGTTTTTCTTGTTGGGTTGCAGAACCGAACCAGACAGTTATAGAGGTGCAAATGACAGACTCAATAATTCCTCTGTAGAACTGAATCAGCAGCTCCTTGGGCAGTTTGAGCTTACTGAGTTGGCGCAGAAAGAACATTCTTTGTTGTCCTTTTTTGATGATGTTTTTTGATGATGATCAGGAGGAAAGTGAGAGCAATCAACCAATGGATTGCCTTCAGAAGTTGTGGGAACTTCATCCCTGGAGGTTTTCAAGAAGAGATTGGACTGAGATCTGTCAGAAATGATATAGGGTTTCCTGCTTGGGCAGGAAGGGGTTGGACTAGATGACCTACAAGGTCCCTTCCAGCTCTTGTTATTCTGTTATTTTTGCCTTATCCCGTTCCAACGCAGTAATAGCTCCCTTCACCTACCATATTCAAACCACTAGAGGGCAGCAAAACGTCAGGAAATGCCAAAGTTGGATTCAACACAGCCTGGAGAGTGAAATATAACTTCATTATTATTCATTTCGTTGTAGCATTTAGCATTCCCAGATTTTAACTGCCCTTCTTGTACTTTTACTAGTTGCCTGGGGGCCATAAACCTGACACAAAAGATTTTTTATTTATTTATTTATTTATTTATTTATTTATTTTGTCACACAGTATATGTAAGCATAAGCATAAGCATGAAGTAACTGTACAATATATAAGCATATATATAAGTATGAGTATGTAATAGATTAGAATAGAATAGAACAGAATAAAATAGAATTTTTTATTGGCCAAGTGTGATTGGACACACAAGGAATTTGTCTTGGTGCATATGCTCTCAGTGTACATAAAAGTGTACACTGTTGTACACTTTTACACAGTTGTACACAGTATACATAAAAGTGTACAGTGTATATAATAACTATATTAATTGAATATAACGAAAGGAAACAATAGGACAGGAACAGTAGGCATGCGGCCAGTATCTTTCCTTCAGATTTAACAGATCCAAGCTCGATCTTGTTAGAGTATCACCTCAGTCGTAGGTTATCATATATATATCTTTACTTTTAAAAGCATTTTTTCTACAACCTCTTCAGCCGAAGAGGTTGTAGAAAAAATGCTTTTAAAAGGCTCTGACGATCCCAGCTGAGCCGTGCGATCCTCAGAGGCTTTTTTTTTTACTTTTAAAAGCATTATTCGGCCGAAGAAAAAATGCTTTTAAAAGTAAAAAAAAAACACCTCTCTGATGATTGCACGGCTCAGCTGGGGCGGGGGGGGAGGGATTTTTGCTACCGGTTCTTGAACCACCGCCACCGCCATCGCTAACCGGATCGAGAAATCCGGTCCGAACCGGGAGCATTTCACCCCTGGTATAAAACCCAGGCACTCTCAGCATCTCTTCCCTTTTTTTCTCTTCACCCGAGATCTTCAAGGTATATGATCCTGTCCACCATTAAACCATCTTTCCAAGCAGCCACCAAGTTTCCAGTGTCTTTCTCCCCACCTGGAACTGAACCCAGAGGGATATTTCTTCCAACTTGAAGCAATCAAAAGGTTAAAATTGGCACAACTGTCCAAGCCACAGGACCGACGGGCTCTGATTAGCACCAAGCAAACGGCACATGAGCAGCTGGAGCTAAACTGGGTCAGTATCTCATGTGAACGGAGGTTATCAGAATTAATGAGGTTTCTAACCTCCAGCCAACAAAGATAGGGAGGAAACCAAGATAGAGGGATTGGGTTCCTGCCCGTGGCTGTTTCAGAACTTGTACTTTGCTTATCTGCTCGAGTTGAATGTTTGTGTAAAACAAAGCTCCTGACCTACTGTCCTTTTTTTATTTCATAACTCTCCTCTAACCTATTTAATCCCTCTTCCCTATTCCCTCCGAGCTCCTTTGTCGGCCTGCCAACAGATTGGAAGACTTGAATGTAGTTGAATAGAATAATAGAATAGAATAGAATAGAATAGAATAGAATAGAATAGAATAGAATAGAATAGAATAGAATAGAATAGAATTTATTGGCCAAGTGTGATTGGACACACAAGGAATTTGTCTTGGTGCATATGCTCTCAGTGTACATAAAAGAAAAGATACCTTCATCAAGGTACAACATTTACAACACAATTGATGGTCAATATATCAATATAAATCATAAGGATTGCCAGCAACAAGTTATAGTCATACAGTCATAAGTGGAAAGAGATTGGTGATGGGAACTATGAAACGATTAATAGTAGTGCAGATTCAGTAAATAGTCTGACAGTGTTGAGGGAATTATTTGTTTAGCAGAGTGATGGCCTTCGGGAAAAAACTGTTCTTGTGTCTAGTTGTTCTGGTGTGCAGTGCTCTATACCGTCGTTTTGAGGGTAGGAGTTGAAACAATTTATGTCCAGGATGCGAGGGGTCTGTAAATATTTTCACGGCCCTCTTCTTGATTCGTGCAGTATACAGGTCCTCAATGGAAGGCAGGTTGGTAGCAATTGTTTTTTCTGCAGTTCTAATTATCCTCTGAAGTCTGTGTTTTTCTTGTTGGGTTGCAGAACCGAACCAGACAGTTATGGAGGTGCAAATGACAGACTCAATAATTCCTCTGTAGAACTGGATCAGCAGCTCCTTGGGCAGTTTGAGCTTACTGAGTTGGCGCAGAAAGAACATTCTTTGTTGTGCTTTTTTAATACAGGTAAATTCAGGGGTGGGGGCTTCAAAAAATTTAGCAAGGGGTTCTCTGCCTGGTGGATGGTGGGCGTTGCCACGGTGGGCGTGGCATAGTCGGCCTCCTGCACCACAGAGGAGGAGTTTTTGCCCTCCCCGGTTTCTGGAGGCTTTCCTCAAGCCTCTGGGAGGATGAAACTGGTCTCCCCAGGCCCCGGAGGCCCTCCAGAGGAACTTCTGGTAGGCCTGTTTTTCACCCTCCCCGACTCTCCATGGTCACCCTGCAATTCCCTGCATCCAAAATGGGCCACATGGAGACTTGTGGGAGGGGCAAGGCAGGGTGGGAGGGGCCAGCCTGGAGTGCAATTTGGCGGGTTCTCCAAACGGCACAAAATCTTAGCTAGAGGTTCTCCCAAACCCCTAATCCTTGACTTACAAGGAGTTCGTTTACTGTCCGTCCGAAGTTACAACGGCCTATGAGACTGTTTTTTACTTACGACTGTTGCAGCATTCCCCAGGGTCACGTGATCAAAATTTGGACACTTGGCAACTGACTCATTCTTATGACGGTGGCAGTGTCCTGGGGTCCTGGGATCCCCTTTTGCGACCTTCTGGCAAGCAAAGTCAATGGGGCAAGAGGATTCACTCAACAACTGTTTTGCTAAATTAAGAACTGCAGTGGTCCGCTTAACAACTGTAGCAGGAAAGGTCACAAAATGGGGCAGACGGTCACTTAACAACCGTCTCATTTAGAAATGGAAACTTGGGGCTCAGTAGGTTGAGAATGACCTGTATTGTGCCCTCCAGGAGTGTTTACCCCATGCTTAAATGCAGGGTTTGGCTGCTGGGGGTTCGCAGGGGTTCGGGAGAACCTCTAGCTAAGATTCTGTGCAGTTTGGAGAAACCCCAAATCCCACTCCTGGGTGGCCCTGCCCACCCCGCCCCGTCCCTACCAGGAGTCCCCACACAGCCTGTTTTGGATGCTGGCACGCGCGGAGGCTTAGGGAGGGCAAAAAATGGGCCTAGGCCTACATAGGGCCTCCAGAGCCTGGGAAGGCCATTTCCGCCCTCCCGGAGGCTCAAGAAAAGCCTTTGGAACCCGGGGAGGGCAAAAACGCCCTCCCCGCCATAGTGCAGGAGGCCAACTAGGCCACGCCCACCATGACCACGCCCACCCAGCAACCGGGCAGAGAACCCCTTGCTAAAAATTTTGAAGCCCACCTCTGCTTAAATGGATGCATTTTTAAGGTGCCACAATTAACCCTGAGTTTTAGAGATCCATATTGGGGGGAAATGAGCTCCACTTTGATGGCAGTTTCGGTGTTCCTTGGATTTTGGCTTCCCTGGTTGTTGACCTAGGGATTAATCGCCCTTATCAAAATCATCTCTTAAGTGCTTTTTAAGTCTCCCGGTAAATATGCACTGCCAATCTCGCACAATGGATGTGCCGTTTTGGGTTCACGTCAAGGGTCAAGGTGAGATTGTGAAACGGCCTTTGGTTCCTATCAGGGAACTGACTGAGGACACAAGATTCAAATGTGAATGTGGTCAAAATGATACGTTTGCAACCCAGGTTCAATTTTAAGACCAGAGTGGGCAACTAGGGTCCCTTTTACGACCTGTGAACTTCAACTCCCAGAATTTCTGAGCCAGCTATGCTGGCTCAGGAATTCTGGGAGTTGAAGTCTATAGATCTTAAAGAGGTCACAGTCGCTCAGTCCTGCTTTAGGCTTGGAGAGCTGGTTTCTGCCATTGCTTTAAATCAGGGGTCTCCAAACGTGGCCATTTTAAGACTTGTGGACTTCAACTCCCAGAATTCCCCCCACCAGCTGTTTTGGGAGTCAAAGTTCACAAGCCTTAAAATAGCCAGGTCTCCCTTGAATCAAGACAGGCATTCCCTACTTTCCAGTTGATGGTGAACTACAGCTTCTAGAAAACTGTTGGAAGAAATGTCCACCCGGGTTCAGTTCCAAGTGGGGAAGAAGACACTGGAAACATGGAGACTGCTTGGAAAGATGGTTTAATGGTGGACCACATGGGTTTTTTCGGGCAAAATGAACACATAGGTGAGAGAAAGAGAGAGAGACTTATACCCTCTCTTAGGCGCCGCCATGGAGCTTCCTGTTCCTGTGTAAGAAATGTATTCTGATTGGTTGTTAGATTCTCATGGGGCCATGCAGGGGTAACTTTATTGGTTGTCTTGAGTCCCAGGCTTGGTTGACTCTTGCTGGGTGATGATATAATGAAAGGCTTTGGGCAATTCCTATTATGGCTGTCCTGGTTTGAGTGAGGGCTAATCCTACCACCCTGCTGATAAAGGTCTTTTGTAGATAGGATGGCTCAATCTTTTGTCTTGTAGATAGGATGGCCCAGTCTTTCTGGGGCTATTAACAAAGGCGGGGGCTGCTTTCCAAGAGCATGTTTCTCCTTTTCTCATCCAGGGAGGTATAATATTCTGCCTTTTTAATATTTCCTAGAATATTTCATTTTTCTAGGAGAAGGGTGGGTGCTAACTTCCTACAAAACTCACTAAGTATCACATAGGATGAGCAATGCTGGGAGTTGTAGTTCACCCAGAGATGGAAGGCCCATATTCTCCATCTCTCTTTATGACACAAAGGTGTTGAAGTTGTCCATAGTCCTTAGGTGTGGAAAAAGCAATATTCCCTTGGCACAAGGCGTGCGAGGGCAAAGGTGCCCGGGAGAAGCAGAAGACAAGGAGTCTAAAAGTACAGGTTTCACTTCTGGAACCGACAACGTGGCACGCAGAAATGACTCAAGCTAAGGATGCCTAAATTGCAGGAGATGCTTTCTTAGAATTCAAGATCTCAGCAATGGAGGGGGAAAAAAACCAAGCTTTCACAATTTGTTCAGAAAACACACCAATGCCATGGGCTAGCTTTACCCAGGAACCTAGGCCAACATGTTAATGTAGGAAGAAAATCCACGTCCGGTTCTAAGCCGGGAAGAAAACTAAAAATAGAGACTGGCTGATTGGAAAGGAGGACACTGTTTATTTGGAGGCCAGAAACTTCAGTGACAGCAGCATATTTCTGGGGTGGCTGACAAAATGTCTGTGAGTGGATGGATCTTTATAGGTTTCTGGGATTTGGTGTTTGAGATGCTCCAGGGGGTTGTGCAATGTAGTGAGCCTTGTGTCTTTTGCTATTCTAATGGTGGTGGGTAAATCCTATTACGTCCTAAAGGTCATGTCCTGTCCTTAGAATTTGGGTGGGGGGGGGATGTAAATTCTTAATCCCATCAGCTCCAGCCTTCTGTGGGAGCTGTGGCTGAAGGCATTTTGTTTATGAATAAATTGGCCCAGTCTTTCTTAATAGGTACAAAATATCCATCTCTAAAGATTTGAGGCTTCTGTTTGAGGCTATTAAGAAAGACTGGGGGCTGCTTTCTGCCTTTAAGAACATGTTCCTCCATTTCTCCTTTGGAGGAATATTTTTAATATTGAGAATAAAGAATATTTTAATCTGGGGAAGAGGGCTTCCTACACTAAAGAAATAGATAAATAATAAACACAGGTAACTCATGGCCCAAAGGTGCTTTTTCAAAAGACAACTGGACTTCCTTTTTTTTACTTGTAGACCTCATCCAAGAATGGAATGGAATAGAAATAGAATAGAAATAGAAATCGAATCGAATCGAATCGAATAGAATAGAATAGAATAGAATCGAATAGAATAGAGAATGGAATGGAATGGAATGGAATATAGAGTAGAGTAGAGTAAAGTAGAGTAAAATTAGAATAGAATAGAATCACGGGTGGGCTCTAATTTTTTTTAACTACCGGTTTTGTGGGTGTGGCTTATTTTGTGGGCGTGGCTTGATGGTCATGTGACACTGGCATGGCTTGGCAGTCATGTGACTGGGTGAGAGTGGCTTGGCAGTCATGTGACTGGGTGGGCATGGCCAATAACAATAAATAATAATAAAAAAATAATAAACAAAGTATACAAAACAATAAGAGGTACCAAAAACCAACTTTCACACTTTACACACACACAACACAACACAACTGACTCACACACAATGTAAAAGCAGCTGCCCTTCACCCAAAATGGCCCCTGCAACAAGCAGGAACCTCACCCAGCCACAAAAAAGCTCAAAAACCAACTTTCACACTTTACACACACACAACACAGCCCAATACAACTGACTCACACACAATGTAAAAGCAGCTGCACCTCACCCAAAATGGCAGCCCCTTAGGTATTGAAACCATAAGTACTTTTTTTAAATGACCCTTTTAGGGAAATTCTTTGTGGCCTTTTGGCTGAAAATAGAGAAAAGTGAAGCGACGACTGAGTTGATGATTGAAAAAGAATTAAATATGGTTTGGAAGGGATATTTCAATAAGCAGCGAGTTTGGGTAATGAATTTGTTAACTTCTGTTACAAAAAAGGCCAGAAATGTGTGGTTGTTTAGTTAATTTTCTTCCTCTTATATTCCTTTTCACCTCCCCGCCTTGCTTTCTTCACATTGTCTTTCATTCTTGTTTGCCTTTTATTCAAAGCTGGTCTTTAATTGTTTGCCAAAATAAAAATGATAAAATATAATATTAGCAGGGAAGAAATCCAGCAGAAACAGCCCTATTTCAAAAGCCCTTTTGAGCGGTGCATCAAAGCGGGAGCAAATGAACAAAAAACCAACTTTTATGGCAGAAGCGCATGGGACCGAGTCTAATGTTATCCTCATTATTTTCATTAGATGCTGGTAGCTCGCACGCGGCGAGTTAGTTATTCCAATTAGGCTGGCATGTGAATGAGAAGTGGCGGCGGGGGGGAGGAGCCGCCTACCTCCTCCATCTTTTTCTATCGCTTGTAGCTATGTTAAGCAGGAAGCACGGCTTATCTCTCACCCATGAGTAAGTCACAGGACTGAGACACAGTGGCCTCCCAGATCTATAGGAAGTCCTTGACGTACGACGACAACCGGGATCAGAATTTCCGTCACTGAGCAAGGCGGCTGCTAAGTGAGTCACTGCCCAATTTTACGACCTTTTTCAACGTGGTTGTAAGCAAATCACTGCAATGATTGAGGGAATTTTGCGGTCATTAAGTGAATCCAGCTTTCCCCCACTCCCCTAGCTCCCTCCGGCTTTGCTCATCAGAAGCCATTGAGAAGGTCGCAAAAGGTGATTTCACGATCCCGGTAGGCAGAAACCATCTGTTGTGGTCCGCCAGCAGCCTGCAGAGCTGGCAACGGAGTCAGACAGCGATGAGGCTGAGGAAGAACATGGGTCAGTTATGGAGGCTGAGGAAGGCCCGGATGAGGGGTCTGTGTCGGAGGCTGAGGTGAGGCCAGGGCCATCGGGGAGTGAGGCACGGACTTCAGAGCCTCCAGAGGCTGACAGTAGTGAGGCAGAGGAACAGGAGAAGCCTGTTCCTAATGCACGCATGAGAAGAGCTGCCAGAAGGCAAGAGCAGCTCAAGCAAAGAGGACAACTTGGGAGTAAGGCCAAGAGATGATTGATCCCTTCCATAAGGCTTAAAAGACCAGCAACGGCGTTTGGGCTTTGCCGGAAAACAATGTTGATAGCTTCGTCTTGTTCTTGTTGCAATTATTTTGTGTCAGTGTCTTCTGAACTTTTGCCAAGAAAGGCCTTTGGCAGTTTGCCTAATTGGACCAAGGTTGGTGATAGGACTGAGGAATTTGTGTTGGGAGGAATTTGCTTTAATTTAGTTGAACTACGCTGGGAATGAAGTAATTCTCAGTTGTTTGAATAAAGTTTGTTTGTTTTTACACTGACTGAGTTTCTGCTACCTACTTGGGCCTGGGTCACAACACCTTCCTAGATACATGCCAGTTACAAAGCAACTCAAATTTTGATCATATGGTTGTGAGGATTCTGCAAGGGTCATATGTACAAGGATGGTCGTAAGTTACTTTTGTCAGCAGTGCCGCAGCACTGAACAACTCCATGTCGGTTTAGCTCACATGAGTGTTAGTGAAGGATGTTGGAACTTGTAGTTCACTACTGTAGAAAGTTAGCACCCACCTGTCTCCTAGAAGAAAGAAATGTTTTGAGAAATATTAAAAGAAGGCAGAACATTATATTTCCCTGATGAGAAATGGAGAAACATGCTCTTGGAAAGCAGTCCCCAGCTTCATTAGTAGCCTACGGCAGATGTCAGCACTTAAGAGATAAAGAGATAGATAGCTCTATTCATAAGCAAATACCTTCACCGAGGAACCAACAAAGGTAGCATTAGCCCTCAGCCACAATAGGAATTGCCCAGCACAAACCTTCATTGCATCACCCTCGGAAACTTCAACCAAACCTATAGAGCCAGCTATGACCCCTACATAACCCCTACATGGCTCCATGGGAGTCTGACAACAGCCAACAGAATAAACGTCCATGCACAGGAACAGGCAGCTCAAGTGCAAAGACCAAGAGAAGGTATAAAAAAAACCCTACTTTCCACTCCATGTGGTCAGCTGCCCAGAACCATCCAGGTGCTTCTCAGTGGTGGGTTTCCAAATTTTTTAATACTGGTCCTGTGGGTGTGGCTTGGTGGGCGTGGCAGGGGAAGGATACAGTACAATTTTTATTCCCTCCCCACTCCAAGGGAAGGTTACTGCAAAATCCCCATTTCCTCCCAATCAGCTGGGACTCGGCAGAGAATACAGTAAATGGGGCCAATCAAAAGTGGTATTTACCGGTTCTCTGACGTACTCAAAATTTCTGCTACCGGTTCTCCAGAACTGGTCAGAACCTGCTGAAACCCACCTCTGGTGCTTCTGCTTCATCATTAAACCATCTTTCCAATCAGCCTCCAGCCTCCATATTGTCTCCAGTGCCTTTCTCCCAGTTTGCAACTGGTCCAGATTCCTTCCTGCACTACCGTTTGGATCACCCTAAATTTTCCCTATCTGGGGGGCCTTGAAGATAATTGATAGATCCTTTCCCCTTTTGCTGCCTGGATTGAGGACATCAGTGTTATTATTCAGTTAGTTGTTAGATTTACAGGCAAATCCACCAAAGCTGTTGGCAGGACACAATATTAGTCTTTGATGCTACAACCGTTTGGTTAGCGACTGTTTGAAGTTACAACAGCACTGAAAAAAAGCGATTTAGGACCATTTTTTCACGCTGATGGCCGTTGCAGCATCCCCGTGATCACGTGATCAAAATTCAGAAGTTTGGCCGCTAATTCACACTTACGACGGTTGCCGTGTCCCGGGGTCATGCGATCCCCTTTTGCGAACCTCTGACAAGCAAAGTCAATGGGGAAGCCAGATCCACTTAACAATCGCGTTACTAACTTCACAACGGTAGTGATTCGTTTAACAATGGTGACCAGCAAGGTCGTAAAATGAGGTAAAACTCACATAAGAGCAGTCCTGCTTTGCAGCGGAAATTTTGGGCTCAGCTGTGCTCAGAAGTCAAGGACTACCTGTATAGCACAATGACATTGATTGATTACCTGCCATTGAGTCCTTGTCAACTCCTAGCAATCGCATAGACCAAATTTCTCCATCTAAATCCAAATGTGGATTTAGATGTCATTACATCTCCATCTAATGACATCTAAATCCCCAAAGAAAAGAGCATTAGGGAAGGGCCACTGTGAGGTCATGGAGGTCACAGAGCTGTCATGGATCTCTCATGAGTTATGTAATTCGGATTTGTCCAATGATGTAAGGACGTGTGTGTTGACATTTGCTCTTCATTGTCTCTGAATGAAAGAGAGGAGGAGTGCCTTCCTAGGGTCTGACAAAGCCTTTGAGGGGTATTTCGTAACCATTTGAGGGCATCAACTGGAATAATCCTATTTTGGATCTTGGCCATGACTCATGGGTGTCAGCAGAGGGGAGGCAAGGAGACAAATGAGGAAATGGTTAAGGCACCAGGCTAGAAAGTGGGAGGTCATGAGTTCAGGTCCTGCCTGAGCCATGAAAGCCAGATGATAGATAGATAGATAGATAGATAGATAGATAGATAGATAGATAGATAGATAGAGAAAGAGAGAGATGATAGAAAGATAGATTGATTGACAGATAAAAAGAGAAAGATTAGATAGATAGATAGATAGATAGATAGATAGATAGATAGATAGATAGATAGATAGATAAAGAGAGATGATATAGATTGATAGATAAAAAGAGAAAGAGAAGATAGGTAGGTAGGTAGGTAGGTAGGTAGATAGAGAAAGAAAGAGATGATAGATAGATAGATTGATAGATAAAAAGAGAAAGAAGATAGAGAGATAGAGAGATAGATAGATAGATAGATAGATAGATGATAGATAAAGAAAGAGAAAGATGAGAGAAAGAGAGATATGATAGATAGATAGATAGTGTTATGTATTTAAACTTTAGGAGGGAAGTTTGGGCAGGAACAAGCACGTTGCTGATTGGCTGATGCCTCAGCCAAAATAGTATTTAAAGAGGGGTTTTTGCTGTTGGTCTTTTGCTGGGTCACAATAAACTAAAGAGCTGTTGTCACTCGTGTGGTCTCCTGCCTCGTCATTGCCCAAACCTAACAGATAGATAGATAGATAGATAGATAGATAGATAGATAGATAGATAGATAGATAGATAGATAGATAGATAGATAGAGAAAGAGAGATGATAGAAAGATAGATTGATTGACAGATAAAAAGAGAAAGATTAGATAGATAGATAGATAGATAGATAGATAGATAGATAGATAGATAGATAGATAAAGAGAGATGATATAGATTGATAGATAAAAAGAGAAAGAGAAGATAGGTAGGTAGGTAGGTAGGTAGGTAGATAGAGAAAGAAAGAGATGATAGATAGATAGATTGATAGATAAAAAGAGAAAGAAGATAGAGAGATAGAGAGATAGATAGATAGATAGATAGATGATAGATAAAGAAAGAGAAAGATGAGAGAAAGAGAGATATGATAGATAGATAGATAGTGTTATGTATTTAAACTTTAGGAGGGAAGTTTGGGCAGGAACAAGCACGTTGCTGATTGGCTGATGCCTCAGCCAAAATAGTATTTAAAGAGGGGTTTTTGCTGTTGGTCTTTTGCTGGGTCACAATAAACTAAAGAGCTGTTGTCACTCGTGTGGTCTCCTGCCTCGTCATTGCCCAAACCTAACAGATAGATAGATAGATAGATAGATAGATAGATAGATAGATAGATAGATAGATAGATAGATAGATAGATAGATAGATAGATAGATAGATAGATAGATAGATGATATAGATTGATAGATAAAAAGAGAAAGAGAAGATAGATAGATAGATAGATAGATAGATAGATAGATAGATAGATAGATAGATAGATAGATAGATAGATAAGAGAGAGAGAAGAGAGAGATGACAGAATTATAGGTAGGTAGGTAGGTAGGTAGGTAGATGATAGATAGGTAGATAGATAGATAGATAGATAGATAGATAGATAGATAGATAGATAGATAGATAATATATATATAGATGAGAGAGAGAGAGAGAGAAGAGAGGGATGACAGACAGACAGAATGATAGATAGATAGATAGATAGATAGATAGATAGATAGATAGATGATATAGATTGATAGATAAAAAGAGAAAGAGAAGATAGGTAGATAGATAGATAGATAGATAGATAGATAGATAGATAGATAGATAGATAGATAGATAGATAGATAGATAGAGAAAGAAAGAGAAAAATGAGAAAGAGAGAGAGAGATGAGAGGTGATAGATAAAGAGAGATATGATAGATTGATTGATTGATAGATAAAAAGAGAAAGAGAAGATAGATAGATAGAGAAAGAAATAGATAGATAGATAGATAGATAGATAGATAGATAGATAGATGATAGATGGATAGACAGACAGAGAGACATGAGATAGAGAGATTGGTAGATGAGAAAGGGAGAGAAAGAGAGAGATGAGAGAGATGAGAGAGAAAGAGAGAGAGAGATGATAGACAGATAAATGATAGATTGGCCTCTGTCTATTGAGATTTTTAGTCATCCAGGCCATGATTCTCCCAAAGGTGCTTTTTTCCCCCCCAAAAGGCAACTGAACTTTCTTTGTTTTTCCTTGAAGACGTTTTTCTTCTCCTCTAAAAAGTTTGCTCGGTTCAGCTGGGAACTGAAGAAGCTTCTTGGATGAGAAGCGAAACGTCTTCAAGGAAGAAGAGGAAAAAGTCCAACGGCTTCTTGGGGGGGGGGGGGAAGCACCTTTGAGTTTCTTCTCTTGCTCTTTCATTCTGTTGACTCCTCCGAGCGCACGGTCTCTCCTCCTTCCTTCCAGCAGGGCCGAAGAGGGAAGAAACGTCCCACTGCATCAGGAATTCGCCTCTCCATCTCTCTCATCCCGGCTGGGCCATTCCTGCCACCTCCGCTTGTTTCCTGGCTGGCCTTACAAGCGTCTTCTTTGTTCTTGGTTTCGCCTTTATCACAGGCGACATCTCTTCCGCGGTGCTCAACAGTGGCCTCCTACAGATGGAGGGGCATGTGATTTCAGCATGCTTGGCTCCAGAGGCTGTGACCAATTCCCTCGCATGAAATCCCTGCGGAGGCTGTTCGGGAAAGATTTGTTGTGACCCAGACCCAAGTAGGTAGCAACAAACTCAATCCGTGATCAAACAAAGTTTATATTCGAACAGCTGGGAATTACTTCATTCCCAGCGTTGTTCAACTCAAAGGAAAACAAATTTTTTTATTTTTTTTATTTATTTTTTTATTTGCATTTATATCCCGCCCTTCTCCGAAGACTCAGGGCGGCTTACACTATGTCAAGCAATAGTCTTCACCCATTTGTATATTATGTACAAAGTCAACTTATTGCCCCCAACAATCTGGGTCCTCATTTGACCTACCTTATAAAGATGGAAGGCTGAGTCAACCTTGGGCCTGGTGGGACTTGAACCTGCAGTAATTTCAAGCAGCTGTGTTAATAACAGACTGTTTTAGCAGTCTGAGCCACCAGAGGCTCAGTTATTACTTAGTTATTATTTAGTTATTACATACTCATACTCATATATATATATATATAGTTATATATTGTATAGTTATTTCATGTTTACGCTTATATATACTGCGTGAATAAATAAATAAATAAATAAATAAATAAATAAATGCCTCCCAAACACAAATTCTTCAGTTATCACAAACCTGAGTTCAATTAGGCAAACTGCCAAAGGCCCTTCCTGATAAATGTTCAGAAGTCACAAAAACACAAAGCAGAGGACGCAACTACAACGTTGTTTTCCAGCAAAGCCCAAATGCCGTTGCTGGTCTGTTTTAAGCCTTATGGGAGGGGCCAATCATCTCTTGGCCTTACTCCTGAGTTGTCCTCTCTGCTCAAGCTGCTCTTGCCTTCTGGCAGGTCTTCTGGCAGCTCTTAATCCGTGCATTAGGAACAGGCTCCTCCTGTTCCTCTGCCTCACTACTTTCAGTCTCTGGAGGCTCTGGAGTCTGCACCTCACTTCCCAATGGCCCTGGTCTCACCTCAGCCTCATCACTGTCCGACTCCGTTGCCAGCTCCGTAGGCTGCTGATGGACCACAACAATATTTGGCCCCAACAGGAAGTTAAAAACACCACCATCTCGGGCAGGAAACAGGCAAGCAGGTCCCTCGAGTTGCGTGCAGGTAGTCCTCCACTTACAACCGTTCGTTTAGTGACCAAACACGACAGTACTGAAAAAAAGAGAGGCTATTTTCACACTAACGACTGTTGCAGCATCCGCGTGGTCACAGGATCAAAATTCGGATGCTTTGCAATGGGTTCGTATTTATGACGGTTGCAGTGTCACGCCGGGGGGGGGGCATGGGATCCCCTTTTGTGACCTTCTGACAAGCAAAGTCAGAAACCCGACCACATTTACCAGCCATCCTGCTTTACAACGGTTTTTTTATTGAAAACCGGCATGTAACTTCTGTTTTTCAGCAAACAGTGCCTAGGGATTGGTCCAAATCACCCAGGGAAGTTTTGGACCTAAGGTGGGACTAGAACTCCCAGTCTCCTAGTGATTGGCCTAAAGCTAGCTATCTGGCTTTTATGCCTCAGGTGAGACTAGAATTCTCAGTCTCCTGGTGATTGGCCCAAAATCACCCGATTGGCTTTCATGCCAAGGCGGGACTAGAACTCTCAGTCTCCTTGTCATTGGCCCAAAGTCACCCAGCCAGTTTTCATTCCTAAAGTGGGACAAGAACTCTCAGTCTCCTGGTGATTGGCCCAAAGTCACCCAATTGGCTTTCATGCCTAAGGCGGGACTAGAACTCACAGTCTCCTGGTGATTGGTCACCCCGCTGATTTTTCATGCCTAAAGAGGACTAGAATTCACCATCTCCTTTTTTTCCAGCCTGGTGCCTTCATTACTAAACCAAACTGGCTCTGATTTACGATTTAAGAAGTTGTGTGGTTTGGGTTAAGAGTGACGTGTTATTCCAACCCTTGGCGGTTTATAAATATGTGGCTGAAGGCTTAGTCCCAACATGGAAATTCATCCTCTTGATGGCTGGATTAGAGTTGAAGAAAAGGAGCAGGCAGGGGCATCTGCAAGACGTTGTCCAAAACATCAAAGGGGTGACTTCAACGGTGTAACTGATAATCCTCATAGGGCCTTTGGGGGCTCAGACTGCTAAGACAATCTGTTATTAACACAGCTGCTTGCAATTACTGCAGGTTCAAGCCCCACCAGGCCCAAGGTTGACTCAGCCCTCCATCCTTTATAAGGTAGGTAAAATGAGGACCCAGATTGTTGGGGGCAATAAGTTGACTTTGTATATAAATATACAAATAGGATGAAGACTGTTGCTTGACATAGTGTAAGCCGCCCTGAGTCTTCGGAGAAGGGCGGGATATAAATGCAAATAAAAAAAAAATCACCATCTTGACTTTTTGGACATATTCAGAATCAGAATAGAGCTGGAAGGGACCTTGGAGGTCTTCTAGTCCAACCCCCCCTTTCCCCCCCCCACCCCGCTCAAGTAGAAGATCCTGTATCATTGGGTGGCTCCCTGGGTGGCTCAGTGGCTAAGACACTGAGCTTGTTGATCAGAAAGGTCGGCGGTTCGAATCCCTAGTATAGATCTCCTGCGTGAGCAGGGGGGTTGGACTAAATGACCTCCAAGGTCCCTTCCAACTCTGTTACTGTGACATCATTTCAGTCAAGTGGCTGCCCAGTCTCTTCTTAAAAACCCAAAACTTCTGAAGGCAACTTCTGTTCCACGGGTTGATTGTCCTCACTGTTAGGAAGTTTCTCCTTAATTCTAGGTTGCTTCTCTCCTTGATTAGAATAGAATAGAATAGAATAGAATTTTTATTGGCCAAGTGTGATTGGACACACAAGGAATTTGTCTTGGTGCATATGCTCTCAGTGTACATAAAAGAAAAGATACGTTCATCAAGGTACAACATTTACAACACAATTGATGGTCAATATATCAATATAAATCATAAGGATTGCCAGCAACAAGTTATAGTCATACAGTCATAAGTGGAAAGAGATTGGTGATGGGAACTATGAAACGATTAATAGTAGTGCAGATTCAGTAAATAGTCTGACAGTGTTGAGGGAATTATTTGTTTAGCAGAGTGATGGCCTTCGGGAAAAAACTGTTCTTGTGTCTAGTTGTTCTGGTGTGCAGTGCTCTATAGCGTCGTTTTGAGGGTAGGAGTTGAAACAGTTTATGTCCAGGATGCGAGGGATCTGCAAATATTTTCACGGCCCTCTTCTTGATTCGTGCAGTATACAGGTCCTCAATGGAAGGCAAGTTGGTAGCAATTATTTTTTTCTGCAGTTCTAATTATCCTCTGAAGTCTGTGTTTTTCTTGTTGGGTTGCAGAACCGAACCAGACAGTTATAGAGGTGCAAATGACAGACTCAATAATTCCTCTGTAGAATTGGATCAGCAGCTCCTTGGGCAGTTTGAGCTTACTGAGTTGGCGCAGAAAGAACATTCTTTGTTGTCCT
This sequence comes from Ahaetulla prasina, assembly GCF_028640845.1. Lineage (NCBI taxonomy): Eukaryota > Metazoa > Chordata > Lepidosauria > Squamata > Colubridae > Ahaetulla > Ahaetulla prasina. The sequence continues at coordinate 106,495,960 of NC_080544.1, forward strand.
TTTTTAATGATGTTTTTGATGTTAGCTGTCCATTTGAGATCTTGCGATATGATAGAACCCAGAAATTTGAAGGTTTCTACTGTTGATACTGTGTTGTCAAGTATTGTGAGAGGTGGAAGTATGGAAGGGTTTTTCCTAAAGTCTACCACCATTTCTACGGTTTTGAGTGTGTTCAGTTCCAGATTGTTTTGGTTGCACCACAAGGCTAGTTGTTCGACCTCTCGTCTATATGTGGATTCGTCATTGTCTCGAATGAGACCAATCACTGTTGTGTCATCTGCGAACTTCAGTAGCTTAACAAATGGATCATTGGAGATGCAGTCATTGGTATACAGAGAGAAGAGAAGTGGGGAGAGCACACAGCCTTGGGGGGGCCCTGTGCTAATTGTACAGGTATTTGATGTGATCTTGCTTAGCTTCACCTGCTGCTTCCTGTTTGTTAGGAAGCTTGTGATCCACTTACAAGTCTGTTCCGGTACCTGTAGCTGGTTTAGCTTAGTTAGAAGAATGTCTGGAATGATGGTATTGAATGCTGAACTAAAGTCTACAAAAAGGACCCTTGCATAGGTCTTTGGAGACTCAAGATGTTGTAGGATGTAGTGCAGAGCCATATTAACAGCATCATCTGTTGATCTATTTGCTCGGTATGCAAATTGCAAGGGGTCTAAGAGCGGATTCGTGATGGTTTTCAGGTAGGAAAGCACTAGCCTTTCAAAGGTTTTCATGACTACAGATGTTAGAGCAACTGGTCTGTAGTCATTCAGTTCCTTGATGGTGGGCTTCTTCGGCACTGGGATGATGGTAGAGCGTTTGAAGCAAGAAGGAACATAGCACATCTCTAGTGATTTATTGAAAATATGGGTGAAGATGGGGGCCAATTGGTCAGCACAGACTTTTAAGCAAGAAGGAGTTATCTTGTCTGGGCCTGGAGCTTTTCCTGGCTTTTGTCTGTGAAATAGGTCCTGCACTTCCTTTTCTGTGATCACTAGGGGTTGTGAACCCAATGAAATGGGGTCAGTTGTAGGAGGCTTGGCTGTTGTTGGTGTGTCTGAGATGGGGGTTGTGGAGATAGGTGGCTGTAGTTTCCTTTCAAACCTGCAGTAAAACTCATTCAGGTCATCTGCCAGTTGTTGATTACCTTCAGCCTGGGAAGGAGGTTTGCCATAGCCGGTGATATTTTTAAGAGTTTTCCACATGTTTGTCCACATTAGTTTCCTAATGTCCACATTAGTTTCCATCCATTGTTTCGTGTCCTATCTGTTGCAGATATCCTTGACAGCAGATTTGGCCACAGACCCCCACCCCGCCCCCGGCACTTTTCACTTAGCGAAGCCCCCTTAGCTCATGGATTTAGAAAGATTCTCAGGTTAGATGCCTACCTACTGCACGCCTGCTAGAAATGTTCAAGTTCTGCATTCCCAAAACACTAAAATTTAATTTTAATTATTAGCCGTTTTTGTAATTTTGATATGTTTTAATTTGTTTTAATTGTACATATTTTGTATTTTATCTCCGGCTGTACACCGCCCTGAGTCCTTCGGGAGAAGGGCGGTATAAAAATTCAATAAATAATAATAATAATAATAATAATAATAATAATAATAATAATAATAATAATAATAACAACAACAACAACAACAACAACAACAACAACAACAACAACAACACGTTTAATCTGGTCAGTGAGTGAGCACACTTTTTGGCTTGACAAAACCCGGGAAAAAGCGATGGGTAGCCAAAACTGAATGGGCAGCACGACAGAAAATAGAGTGCATTTAAAAAACACAGCTGCTGCCAAGCATTTATTGACCGGGGTTAGTATTTAGAAATCCGACCGCTGAGGGCTTGTTTGTCTGTCTCCCTATATTTTTTTGACTCTTCGCAGTGACGCATTGTTATCTTAACTGGGGCTTATGCCATTCATTCAAGTCGCTGACTTTGAAGGAAATGCTGAATCATTCACTTAACAAAACACGGGCCACTGTCTCGTTGCCTCCAATGTGTCATGTCCACAAGGCTAAAAATTTGGAGGGGGGAGGGGAGGAGTTTGGATTGAGAACAAAATTGGTGTGAGATGTTCAAATACCTTAGTCAATGAAAGAAGGCTGCATTTATTTATTTATTTATTTATTTATTTATTTATTTATTTATTTTATTCAATTTTTATACCGCCCTTCTCCCGAAGGACTCAGGGCGGTGTACAGCCAAGTAAAAAATTACAGTATAAATATTAAAATATTAAATTAAAACAAACATATTATAAGGTGGCCAAATTTAAAACCATTTAAAACATTAAAATATAAATAACCCTAATAAAATTTTAGGCCAGTCCCGCTTGAATAAATAGGTGTGTTTTCAGCTCACGGCAAAAGGTCCGAAGATCAGGCACTTGACGTAACCCAGGGGGAAGTTCATTCCAGAGCGTAGGAGCTCCAACAGAGAAGGCCCTTCCCCTGGGGGCCGCCAGCCGACATTGTTTGGCGGACAGCACCCTGAGAAGGCCCTCTCTGTGTGAGCGTACGGGTCGGTGGGAGGCAAAAGGTAACAGCAGGCGGTCCCGTAAGTACCCGGGTCCTAAGCCATGGAGCGCTTTAAAGGTGGTAACCAAAATCTTAAAGCGCACCCGGAAGACCACAGGAAGCCAGTGCAGACTGCGCAGGAGTGGACTAACTGCAGCCTCCGGGTGCACTTCAAGGGCAGCCCCATGTAGAGAGCATTGCAATAATCCAAGCGGGAGGTGACGAGGGCATGAGTGACCGTGCATAAGGCATCCCGGTCAAGGAAGGGGTGCAACTGGCGCACCAAGCGTACTTGGTGGAAGGCCCTCTTGGAGACGGCCGCCAAATGATCGTCAAACAACAGCCGCCCATCCAAGAGGACACCCAAGTTGCGCACCCTCTCCGTTGGGGCCAATAACTCGCCCCCCACAGCCAGCTGCGGCTGCAGCTGACTGAACCGGGGTGCCGGCATCCACAGCCACTCCGTCTTGGAGGGAATGAGCGTGAGTCTGTTTCTCCCCATCCAGACCCGTCACGGCTTCCAGACACCGGGACAGCACTTGACAACCGTTGGGGTGGTCCGGGGTGGAAAAGTACAGCTGCGTATCGTCAGCGTACAGATGATAACTCACCCCGAAACCACTGATGACCTCGCCCAGCGGCTTCATGTAGATGTTGAACAGGAGGGGCGATAGAATCGACCCCTGAGGTACCCCACAAGTGAGGCGCCTCGCGGTCAACCTCTGCCCCCCTGTCAACACCGTCTGCGACCGGTCGGAGAGATAGGAGGAGAATCACTGATAAACAGTGCCTCCCACTCCCAATCCCTCCAACCGATGCAGCAGGATACCATGGTCGATGGTATCGAAAGCAAGGGTCTCCAATCTTGGCAAGTTTACGACTTGTGGACTTCAGCTCCCAGAATTCCTCAGCCAGCGCTTTACGACATGAGCTGAAGTCCACATGTCGTAAACTTGCCAAGGTTGGAGACCCCTGGCAGAAAGGATTACATTGGGGCGAAATCCAGCAGGTTCTGACAGGTTCTGGAGAACCTGTAGCAGAAATTTTGAGCAGTTCGGAGAACCGGCAAATACCACCTCTGGCTGGCCCCAGTGTGGGGTGGGAATGGAGATTTTGCAATATCCTTCCCCCAGGAGTGGGGAGGGAATGGAGATTTTGCAGTATGCTTCCCTTGGAGTGGGGTGGGAATGGAGATTTTGCAATATCCTTCCTCCAGGAGTGGGGAGGAAATGGGGATTTTGCAGTATCCTTCCCCCAGGAGTGGGGAGGGAATGGGGATTTTGCAGTATCCTTCCCCCAGGAGTGGGGAGGGAATGGGGATTTTGCAGTATCCTTCCCCCAGGAGTGGGGTGGGAATGGAGGTTTTGCAGTATGCTTCCCCCAGGAGTGGGGAGGGAATGGGGATTTTGCAGTATCCTTCCCCTGGAGTGGGGAGGGAGTGGGGATTTTGCAAAATCCTTCCCCCAGGAGTAGGGAGGGAATGGAGATTTTGCAATATCCTTCCTATATTTTTTGACTCTTCGCAGTGACGCATTGTTATCTTAACTGGGGCTTATGCCATTCATTCAAGTCGCTGACTTTGAAGGAAATGCTGAATCATTCACTTAACAAAACACGGGCCACTGTCTCGTTGCCTCCAATGTGTCATGTCCACAAGGCTAAAAATTTGGAGGGGGGAGGGGAGGAGTTTGGATTGAGAAGAAAATTGGTGTGAGATGTCCAAATACATTAGTCAATGAAACAAGGCTACTTTTATTTATTTAATTATTTTTTTATTAATTTATATATTTATTTTATTCAATTTTTATACCGCACTTGTCCCGAAGGACTCAGGGCGGTGTACAGCCAAGTAAAAAATTACAGTATAAATATTAAAATATTAAATTAAAACAAACATATTATAAGGTGGCCAAATTTAAAACCATTTAAAACATTAACATATAAATAACCCTATTAAAATTTTAGGCCAGTCCCGCTTGAATAAATAGGTGTGTTTTCAGCTCACGGCAAAGGGTCCAAAGATCAGGCACTTGACGTACCCAAGGGGGAAGTTCATCCCAGGCCGAAGGAGCTCCAACAGAGAAGGCCCTTCCCCTGGGGGCCGCCAGCCGACATTGCTTGGCGGACGGCACCCTGAGAAGGCCCTCTCTGTGAGCGACGGGTCGGTGGGAGGCAAAAGGTAACAGCAGGCGGTCCCGTAAGTACCCGGGTCCTAAGCCATGGAGCGCTTTAAAGGTGGTAACCAAAATCTTAAAGCGCACCCGGGAGACCACAGGAAGCCAGTGCAGACTGCGCAGGAGTGGACTAACTGCAGCCTCCGGGTGCACTTCAAGGGCAGCCCCATGTAGAGAGCATTGCAATAATCCAAGCGGGAGGTGACGAGGGCATGAGTGACCGTGCATAAGGCATCCCGGTCAAGGAAGGGGCGCAACTGGCGCACCAAGCGTACTTGGTGGAAGGCCCTCTTGGAGACGGCCGCCAAATGATCGTCAAACAACAGCCGCCCATCCAAGAGGACACCCAAGTTGCGCACCCTCTCCGTTGGGGCCAATAACTCGCCCCCCACAGCCAGCTGCGGCTGCAGCTGACTGAACCGGGGTGCCGGCATCCACAGCCACTCCGTCTTGGAGGGATTGAGCTTGAGTCTGTTTCTCCCCATCCAGACCCGTACGGCTTCCAGACACCGGGACAGCACTTCAACCGTTGGGGTGGTCCGGGGTGGAAAAGTACAGCTGCGTATCGTCAGCGTACAGATGATAACTCACCCGAAACCACTGATGACCTCGGCGGCTTCATGTAGATGTTGAACAGGAGGCGATAGAATCGACCCCTGAGGTACCCCACAAGTGAGGCGCCTCGCGGTCAACCTCTGCCCCCCTGTCAACACCGTCTGCGACCGGTCGGAGAGATAGGAGGAGAATCACTGATAAACAGTGCCTCCCACTCCCAATCCCTCCAACCAATGCAGCAGGATACCATGGTCGATGGTATCGAAAGCAAGGGTCTCCAATCTTGGCAAGTTTACAACTTGTGGACTTCAGCTCCCAGAATTCCTCAGCCAGCGCTTTACGACATGAGCTGAAGTCCACATGTCGTAAACTTGCCAAGGTTGGAGACCCCTGGCAGAAAGGATTACATTGGGGCGAAATCCAGCAGGTTCTGACAGGTTCTGGAGAACCTGTAGCGGAAATTTTGAGCAGTTCGGAGAACCGGCAAATACCACCTCTGGCTGGCCCCAGTGTGGGGTGGGAATGGAGATTTTGCAATATCCTTCCCCCAGGAGTGGGGAGGGAATGGAGATTTTGCAGTATGCTTCCCCTGGAGTGGGGTGGGAATGGAGATTTTGCAATATCCTTCCTCCAGGAGTGGGGAGGAAATGGGGATTTTGCAGTATCCTTCCCCCAGGAGTGGGGAGGGAATGGGGATTTTGCAGTATCCTTCCCCCAGGAGTGGGGAGGGAATGGGGATTTTGCAGTATCCTTCCCCCAGGAGTGGGGTGGGAATGGAGGTTTTGCAGTATGCTTCCCCCAGGAGTGGGGAGGGAATGGGGATTTTGCAGTATCCTTCCCCTGGAGTGGGGAGGGAGTGGGGATTTTGCAAAATCCTTCCCCCAGGAGTAGGGAGGGAATGGAGATTTTGCAGTATGCTTCCCCTGGAGTGGGGACGGAATGGGGAGTTTGCAGTATCCTTCCTCCAGGAGTGGGGAGGGAATAGGGAGTTTGCAGTATCCTTCCCCCAGAAGTGGGGTGGGAATGGGGATTTTGCAATATCCTTCCCCCAGGAGTGGGGAGGGAATGGGGATTTTGCAGTATCCTTCCCCTGCCATGCCCACCAAGCCACGCCCACCAAGCGACACCACCCCCACCAAGCCACCCCCACAGAACCGATAGTAAAAAAAATTAATTTCACCACTGGATTACATCCATGCAATATCAAAACCGTAGATCACGGTTGATGGAAAGAAAAGCAGGGGGTTTTGCATAACCCTGAAAAACCACAAATAATTCCATCGCATTTTGTCTTACCGTGTCAACCCAGGCCTTGGCCTCATAAAATCCAGATTTCAGTCTTTTTTTTTCCTGGTGTGTCTCTGCTCTTCCTGGAGCAGAAAAATCCCTGGATTCTTCTCCCAGCTTTGTTTTCTCAAACCTTAGAAACGAACAACAACAATAACAAAAAAAAAATGAACAAGAGCCAGTTTGCTCTAGGACAGGTAGTCCTCGACCTACAACAGTTCATTTAGTGACCGTCCGAAGTTACGACGGCACTGAGAAAAGGGACTTACGACCGTTTTCCACACTTATGGCCTTTGCAGCGTCCCCATGTTCGCGGGATCAAAAATTCAGACGCTTGACAATTGACTCGTATTTATGACGGTTGCAGTCTCCTGGGGTCACATGATCCCCTTTTGTGACCTCCTGTGACTAGCTTAACAACTGCAGTGATTCACTTAACAGCAACCGTGGTAGGAAAGGTTGTAAAATGGGGGTAAAATGTCACTTAACAACGGTTTCCACTTAGCAACAGTAATTTTGGGCTCAATTGTGGTGATAAGTTGGGGACTGCTTGTAGTTTAGGTACCCTGCTAAAAACCAGGAGATTGTGGGTTCTACGGTAGTCCCTGCTTAGAATACGAAAGCCGGTTAGGTGATTTTGAGCCAATGAGCATGAGTTTCTGAGTTCTACTCCTGCCTTAGGCATGAAAGCCAGCTGGGTGCCTTTGGGCCATTCACCAGGAGATGGAGAGTTCTAGTCCCGTTTTAGGCATGAAAATCAGCTGGGTGACTTTGGGCCAATCACTAGGAGACTGTGAGTTCTAGTCCTGCCTTAGGCATGAAAGCCAGCTGGGTGCCTTTGGGCCATTCACCAGGAGATGGAGAGTTCTAGTCCCGTTTTAGGCATGAAAATCAGCTGGGTGACTTTGGGCCAATCACTAGGAGACTGTGAGTTCTAGTCCTGCCTTAGGCATGAAAGCCAGCTGGGTGCCTTTGGGCCATTCAGCGGGAGATGGAGAGTTCTAGTCCCGTTTTAGGCATGAAAATCAGCTGGATGACTTTGGGCCAATCACTAGGAGACTGTGAGTTCTAGTCCTGCCTTAGGCATGAAAGCCAGCTGGGTGCCTTTGGGCCATTCACCAGGAGACGGAGAGTTCTAGTCCCGTTTTAGGCATGAAAATCAGCTGGGTGACTTTGGGCCAATCACTAGGAGACTGTGAGTTCTAGTCCTGCCTTAGGCATGAAAGCCAATTGGGTGACTTTGGCCCAATGACCAGGAGATTGAGATTTCTAGTTCCATTTTAGGCATGAAAGCCAGCTGGGTGACTTTGGTCCATTCACCAGGAGACTGGGAGTTCTAGTTTCACCTTAGGCATGAAAACCGGCTGGGTGACTTTGTGCCAATCCCTCTCTGAACCCAATCCACCTCACAGGGTCGTTATTTGTGTGTGTGTGGGGGGGAAATAGGGGAAGGAATGTATATTAGAATGCGTAGCGCTTTGAGTTGTTTACGAAAACAACAAAGGCAGGATATCAAATAAATAAAAGGAGCTTTATCTGCAGGGCTGGTTAAAACTTGCAGCCAGCCGAGAGGTACCGTGGACGGGACGGCTGGGGGAAAGTGACTTTGAAGAGGGGAAACCTTCACTTATTTTGCTCGTCTTGCAAAGAAACTAGTCTCAGCTCCCAATCATTTTTGTTGGGGTCCCTACTTGCCTCCTGCTGCTGCTGCTGCTGGTGTTGCTACCCGCTAGGCCAGGGGTCTGCAAACTTGGCTCTTTTAAGACTTGTGGACTGCAACTCCCAGAGTTTCTCAGCCAGCTTTGCTTACTCTCTTGTAATCCCTTCCTCTGCAATCTCTCCACTTTGGCAGGTAAGAGAAACAGACACGTCTGCCTGAGGAATTCTGGGAGTTGAAGTCCACAAGTCTTAAAAGAGCCAAGTTTGCAGACCCCTGCGCTAGGCTAATCAGATTTGACACTTCAAAGGTTGCTTGTTTCTAAGCGGGAGGTGTGCAGAGGTTATTTTTGGGTCTTTAAAAAAAAAAGAAGAAGAAGAAAAGGCTGTTCCTGGCATTTGGCTTCCGAGAATGAAACATCACCCTCCAGCCTCGACAAAGAAATACTTGGGAGGTCACCGATCTCGGATCTCGCCCTGCCAACCGGTTGGGGCCAGAGATGGGGCGGATTCGGCTTTCCTGAACTGAGATGAGGGACAAGACTGGGCCCTGTTCTGAACCCAATTCTGGGAAACGGCCCATTCATAAAAGCAGCGGGAGGTGGTTTTTTTTCCTCCTCCCCCCGTTTCGCCTTTGCTTCCTTGACCAAAAGCGTGCCAAGAATGTGAATTTCTTTGCAAAGGACTTATTCTTATGGTAGCCAGCGCAGGGAGCCTCGCGGATTATGTAAGGTCTTAGCAAACGCTGTGCTTGGAACACCCTGTCCGGATCTGGGCAGCGCTGGTTTTATGGGAAGACAGCCGAGCGGTTTGGTGCGGGGAGGGAGGGGTTGGGAAAACAGGGAGGGTGGGGGAGAGAGAAAGGAAAGAAGGAAAGCTTAGGATGCCACTGGGAGGGAGCTACCTGGGCAAGGCTTCGCGCCAGGCAGGTTTGGCCTCCGCGGATGGGTAGGATGGGTTTCTGCCTGGGGGTTGCAGCGGGAGCAATTTAATACGGTGGATGCTGCATTGAGGGAGGGCGAAACTGATGTGTCTGGGACTGGGTTACATCGGGGATCTGCCGGATCAGATCGAAGACTTAGCAGTACCTTTCCAGTGGGTCAAAGGTAGCCCATTATCAACCAGACTGCAGCTTACCAGTGTGAGAAGGCAGGATCCCCATGGCGTCCTTGGCACCCAGACCACCTGCCCAACAGGACCACCCTTGACCTCTCTCTCTCTCTCACTCACTCCATCTATCATCTATCTAGCCATTATCTATCATCTCTGTCCATCCATCCATCCATCCATCATCTATCCATCCATCATCTTTCATCTCTGTCCATCCATCCATTCATCCATCCATCCATCATCTATCTAGCCATCATCTATCATCTCTGTCTATCCCTCCCTCCATTCATCCCTCCATCATCTGTCTAGCCATCATCTATTATCTCTGTCCATCCATCCATTCATCCATCCACCCATCCATCCATCCATCCATCATCTATCTAGCCATCATCTATCATCTCTGTCCATCCATCCATCCATCTATTCATCCATCCATCATCTATCTAGCCATCATCTATCATCTCGGTCCTTCTATCCATCCATCATCTATCTAGCCATCATCTATCTAGCCATCTTCTATCATCTCTATCCCTCGATCCATCCATTAATCCATCCATCATCTGTCTAGCCATCATCTATCATCTCTGTCCATCCATCCATCCATCCATCATCTATCTAAGCCATCATCTATCATCTCTGTCCATCCATCCATCCATCCATCATCTATCTAGCCATCATCTATCATCTCTGTCCATCCATCCATCCATTCATCCATCCATCATCTATCTAGCCATTATCTATCATCTCTGTCCATCCATCCGTCCATCCATCCATCCATCCATCCATCCATCTATCTCCATCCATCCATCCATCCATCCATCCATTATCTATCTAGTCATAATCTATCATCTCTGTCCATCTATCATTTCTGTCCATCCATCCATCAATCCATCCATCCATCCATCATCTATCTAGCCATCATCTATCATCTCTGTCCATCCATCCATCCATTCATCCATCCATCATCTATCTAGCCATTATCTATCATCTCTGTCCATCCATCCGTCCATCCATCCATCCATCCATCCATCCATCCATCTATCTCCATCCATCCATCCATCCATCCATCCATCCATCATCTATCTAGTCATAATCTATCATCTCTGTCCATCTATCATTTCTGTCCATCCATCCATCAATCCATCCATCCATCCATCCATCATCTATCTAGCCATCATCTATCATCTCTGTCCATCCACCCATCCATTCATCCATCCATCATCTATCTAGCCATTATCTATCATCTCTGTCCATCCATCCATTCATCCATCCATCCATCATCTATCTAGCCATCATCTATCATCTCTGGCTATCCATCCATCCATCCATCCATTCATCTATCCATCAATCTATCTCCATCCATCTATTATCTATCTATTATCTATCTATTATCTATCTATTATCTATCTATTATCTATCTATTATCTATCTATTATTATCTATCATCTAGATAGCCATCATCTATCATCTCTGACTGTCCATCCATCCATCCGTCCATCCGTCCATCCGTCCATCTATCATCCAACTAGCCATCATCTATCATCTGACTATACATCCATCCATCCATCCATCCATCATCTATCCTCTGTCTCTCTGTCTCTGTCTATCTCCATCCATCCATCCATCCACCTACTGGTATCTACCTACTAGTATCTATCTATCTATCTATCTATCTATCTATCTATCTATCTATCTATCTATCTATCTATCTATCTATCTATCTATCTATCTATCTATCTATCTATCTATCTATCATTGATAGTCCTTGACTTACAACCTTTCATTTAGTGACCATTTGAAGTTACACCAGCACTGAAAAAAGTGACTTATGACCACTTTTCACACTTACAGCCATCGCAGCATCCTCATGGTCACATGTCTAAAATTCAGATGCTTGGCAGCTGGTTGCAGTGCCCTGAGGTCACGTGATCCTGTTTTTGCAACCTTTTGACAAGCAAAGCCAGATTCGCTTAACAACCCTGTCTGTTCTGTTTCCCTTCCCCCAATACTCCCAGCAAAGAGTCCGTCAGAGGCCTTCCTTTTCTCCTTTTATTTACATAGATACATGTCCTGGCCACGTCTACCCACGGGCCTGCCAAGTTTCTGGAGATAACGAGGAAATTATAGATAAGGCCAGAATTACTCACGAATATATTCTTCCCTCCATTGAAACAGTTAGCTCGCGCCAACTCATTACTTTGTCCAAGACAAAAAACCAGGAAGTCCCGCCTCCTATTTATAGTCTCTGCAGATGTCACTGCATGACAATTATGACTTGGCTTTGTCCCAACTCTTCCGCTGCTGCGCATGGCGATCCCGTCTACGTAATCTTGCATCGCTCCAAAACTGTTCTTGGGACGTTGCCAAATCAGAAGGAGGCTCCATGGAATCAGGCTGTGCCGGCCCCTCCTCCTCCCTTTGAGTGGGTGCCAGGGAGGGAGAGGGCTCAAGAGAAGCAGGGCTGGCCAGGTCTTCTCCCTCACTTTCTGAATCATCCGAGTCCAGGAGTCCGGGTCCAGGAACCTGGGTCACAACACTGTCACTAACTTCATAACTGCAGTGATTCACTGAATAACCTAGCAAGGAAGGTCGTAAAGTCGGGCAAAACTCACTTAATAAATGTCTCATTTAGCAATAGAAATTTTGAGCTCAATTGTGGTCAGTAAGTCGAGGACTATCTGTATCTGTCTATCTCCTGCCTTTATTGATTTTACAAATAATTCAAGGCAGCAAACATATTAAACATGATTTCCTCTTCTTATTTTCCCCACAACAACAACCCTGTGAGGTGGGTTGGGCTGAGGGGATGCAATCTGCCCAAAGTCACCCAGCTGGCTTTTATGGCTAAGGTGGGACTTGAACTCACGACCTTCTGCTTCTTAGCCTGGTGCCTAAAGCACTAGACCAGGGCTGAGAAACTCAGGGAGTTGAAGTCCACAAGTCTTAAAAGAGCCAAGTTTTCAGATCCCTGCACTAGACCAAACTGGCTCCGGGTGATGAAACATCAGTGTCGGAAGCTCCCGTCCCCCAAAGAATCAAATATTTTGGGAAATATTAAAAAAAGGCAGAATATTATATATTTCCCGAAAGGAGAAATGGAGAAACATGTTTTTAGAGGCAGAAAGCAGCCCCCAAGTCTTTCTTAATAGCCCACAGCACATGCCAGTCCTTAATAAAGAGAAAGAGCTTACCGTATATACTCGAATATAAGCCGATCCGAGTATAAGCCGAGGTCCCCAATTTTACCCCAAAAACTGGGGTAAACTGGGGACTCGAGTATAAGCCGAGGGTGGGAAATGAGGCACCTACGGTTGAAACCTCCTCCCTCAGCTGAGAAGGCTGGCGGCTCCCGCCCGCCCTCTCACTGCACCGGCAGGGCTTCAGTCCGGTAAAATGTGAAAAAGAAAAAAAAAAACCGTATAAGGCGTATATACATCAGTGTCGGAAGCTCCCGTCCCCCAAAGAATCAAATATTTTGGGAAATATTAAAAAAAGGCAGAATATTATATATTTCCCGAAAGGAGAAATGGAGAAACATGTTTTTAGAGGCAGAAAGCAGCCCCCAAGTCTTTCTTAATAGCCCACAGCACATGCCAGTCCTTAATAAAGAGAAAGAGCTTATTTATTTTATTTATTTATTTATTTTATTAATCATATTTATATACCGCCCTATCTCCCGAAGGACTCAGGGCGGTTTACAGGCACTTAAAAATACATAACACAAATACAATATAAAAACAATTAAAAAACTTATTCTAAAGCCCGTTATTAAAATATAAAAACAGAACCCAATTAAAACCCATAAATTTAAAATCTAGCTCAGTCCTGCACAATTAAATAGATTAAATAGATTATTGAAAGCGGAAGACAGCTATCTAGATGGCTCCGTTCATAAGCAAAAGCAAATACTGCCCACAGAAGCCCATTCAAGACTGGATTATTTCGAAACGCCTTTACAGCAAAGTTTGACGGCTAACGAAAGCAGAATGGTAGGATTTAGAACAAGTAGCCCCTCACCCAAGATCCAATACAGGACGAAAGCCATGACCCACAAGAGGAATTGCCCAAGCCCCTTTCAGAAGACAAGGCCCTTCGTTGCACCACCAAAACAGTTCAAACAGTTCAAAACAGTTCAAACTTCAAAGTCACAGAAACCTTTCTTACCAATCAGCCTCCAGCCTCCATTTTGTTTCCAGCAACTTTCTCCCAGCTCTGAACTGAACCAGTTAGATTTTCCTTCCAACATCTGCAAACAAACAACCCAGCTCAGAGAAAATCAAGGACTCCACAGATTAACAGATTAACAGAGTTGGAAGGGACCTTGTAGGTCATCTAGTCCAACCCTCCCGAAAAAGGAGACTCTACACCATTTCTGACAGATGGCAGTCTAGTCTCTTCTTGAAAGTCTCAAGTGATGAAGCTTCCACAACTTCTCAAGGAAACTTCTGTTCCATGGGTTGACTGTTCTCACTGTCAGGAAATTTCTCATTTCTAGATTGAATCTCCCCTGGATCAGTTCCCATCCATTATTCCTTGTCTGGGCTTCTGGTGCTTTGGAAAATAGTGTGACCCCCCTCCTCTCTGTGGCAGCCCCCCAAATACTGGAAGACTGCTATCATGTCTCCCCTGGTCCTTTTCTTCACTAGACTAGCCATGCCCAGTCCCTGCAACCGTTCATCGTATGTTTTAGCCAGGAGTGAAATCCAAAATTTTTCCCTACCGGTTCTGTGGGCGTGGCTTGGTGGGCATGGCAGGGGAAGGATATTGCAAAATCCCCATTCCCTCCCCATTCCAGGGGAAGTATACTGCAAAATCTCCATTCCCTCCCCTCCTGGAGGAAGGATATTGCAAAATCTCCATTCCACCCCACTCTGGAGCCAGCCAGAGGTGGTATTTGCTGGTTCTCTGAACTACTCAAAATTTCCGCTACCGGTTCTCCAGAACCTGTTAGAACCTGCTGGATTTTCATCCCTGGTTTTAGCCTCCAGTCCCTTAAACATCCTGGTTGATCTTCTCTGCACTTTTTCTAGAGTCACAACATCTTTTTTTACAGTGTGGTGATCAAAACTGGACGCAATACTCTAGGTGTGGCCTTACTAAGGCTTTATAGAGTGGTATTAGTACCTCACTTAATCTCGATTGTATCCCTCTGATCGCTCTGTTCCAAAGGCGATTATTCTTTTCAGAAGAAACAGATGCGAACAGTTTGGGAATGCTTCTTTCTGGTCCCAGACTGTGACCAGAAGCACCTTTAATTAGCTTTGATTCATATGCCAACTGCTTCTCCTTTGATAATTACTTTAGCCAGGCGGTGCCCACACTGGTATCATCTAGATTGGACAATAGTGAGCGTGTCCTGCACAAACCTTTCGTCTTGCCCGGAAAACTTCAGTTAGCAGCACAATGCCTAATAGCTTTATTATTTATATTTATTTATTTTATTTTATTAGATTTTTATCCCGAAGGACTCAGGGCGGTGTACAGCCAGAAAATAAAAACCCACCATATACACATTAAAACAAATTTAAAACGAAGCATATTACAAAAGTGGCCGACATTTAAAAAATTTAATTTAAAACCCTAAAATTAATAAATAACCCCAATTAAAATTTAATAAAACTTTTAAGCCAGTCCCGCTTGAATAAATAAATGTGTTTTCAGCTCACGGCGAAAAGTCCGAAGATCAGGCACTTGGCGTAAACCTGGGGGAAGCTCGTTCCAGAGGGTAGGAGCCCCCACAGAGAAGGATCTTCCCCTGGGGGCCGCCAGCCGACATTGTTTGGCGAACGGCACCCTGAGAAGACCCTCTCTGTGTGAGCGTACGGGACGGTGGGAGGCATAAGTAACAGCAGGCGGTCCCATAAGTACCCGGGCCCTAAGCCATGGAGCGCTTTAAAGGTGGTAACCAAAATCTTAAAGCGCACCCGTTTTTCCGTATCAGGAAAAACATGAAGATATTGTATTATCTTTGTGCTTACACTACATTGACTGTAAAATTGTTTCGGGTGGGAGGGGGGAATTGCAAAGCACTCCTAATTACCTTTAAAACAGGGGTGAAATCCAGCAGGTTCTGACAGGTTCTGGAGAACCGGTCACAGAAATTTTGAGTAGTTCGGAGGACCGGCAAATACCACCTCTGGCTGGCCCCCGAGTGCGGTGGGAATGGAGATTTTGCAATATTCTTCCCCTGGAGTGGGGAGGGAATGGGGATTTTGCAGTATCCTTCCCCTGCCACGCCCACCAAGCCACGCCCACAGAACCGGTAGTAAAATAATTTGGATTGCAACACTGCTTTAAAGTTTTTACATGTCTTTAGTTCCAGGCTGTTTGAGAGAACACTTTGCTGCTAAGTGAATCTCCAAAACTTATCGTTTAAATATATTCTCTAGAAATTACTGTGCAGTAGTCTGTTGGCGATTTGATTTTAAGACACCTGCCTTCTCTGTCTCCATCTAAGCTTTCAAAATGGACTCGCTGTGGAGCTGAAGGGCTTTAGTTTATATTAGATTAGGATTAGTGTAAATTATTAACTAATAAGACTTAGTTATTAATAGTTTTTAGTTTTACTGGCATTTGTAAAAGGGCCTTAATAGGGCCTTCTTTATGAACAACCTTTTCATTGCTGACTTTTAATTGGCCCTGTTCGTGATCAGTTCTACTTACTGTAATTACTTGTTATTGGGATGGTTTTATAATGTCTTCTTGATTTTATCTTTTTTTAAAACTGTGAACTGCTGGGAGTTAAATAAATAATATAGGGTTACAGTGAATCTTTCTCTAATGTGGTTATGTGTGTATTGTGTGAATGCAGTCATTGGAACTTATCTTGCAAATCATTTCACCTAGTCAACCATCCATTAAGTCAGGGGTCCGCAAACTTAGCAAGACTTGTGGACTTCAATTCCCAGAATTCAGCCCTCCCTTCCTCTGCTCCCTTCCTCCCTCCCTCCTTCCTTCCTTCCTTCCTTTTTATTTATTTATTTATTTCTCTCTCTCTCTCTTTTTTCTTTCTTCCCTTCCTCCTCCCTTCCTCCCTCTCTCCCTCTGCTCCTTGCATCTTCCTTCTTTCCTTCCTTCCTCCCTCCCTCCCTCTTTCCCTTCCTTGCATCTTCCTTTTCTTCCTCCCTCCCTCCCTTACATCTTCCTTTTTTCTCTTCTCCCTCCCTCCTTCTGCTCCTTGCATTTTCCTTCCTTCCTTCCTTCCTTCCTTCCTTTTCTTTCTTTCTTTCCTCCCTCCCTCCCTCCCTTTCTTGCATCTTTTCTTCCTCCCTCCCTCCCTTACATCTTCCTTCTTTTTTCTCCCCTCCCTCTGCTCCTTGCATCTTCCTTCCTTCCTTCCTTCCTCCCTCCCTCCCTTTCTTGCATCTTTCCTCCCTCCCTCCCTCCCTTACATCTTCCTTCTTTTTTCTCGCCTCCTTCCCTCCCTCTGATCCTTGCATTTTCCTTCCTTCTTTCCTTCCTTCTTCCCTCCCTCCCTTTCTTGCATCTTCCTTCTTTTCTCTCTCCTTCCTCTCTCTCTCTCCCTCCCTCCCTCCCTTCATAACATAATAACAGAAGGGACCTTGGAGGTCTTCTAGTCCAACCCCCTGCCCAGGCAGGAAACCCTACACCATTTCAGACAAATGGCTATCCAACATTTTCTTAAAAATTTCCAGTGTTGGAGCATTCACCACTTCTGGAGGCTACTTGTTCCACTTGTTAATTGTTCTAACTGTCAGGAAATTTCTCCTTAGTTCTAAGTTGCTTCTTTCCTTGATCAGTTTCCACCCATTGCTTCTTGTTCTACCCTCAGGTGCTTTGGAGAATAGCTTGACTCCCTCTTCTTTGTGGCAACCCCTGAGATATTGGAACATTGCTATCATGTCTCCCCTAGTCCTTCTCTTCCTTCCTCTCTAATTTAAAACTGCTTTTTACTGTGATTCATTTTGAACCACAGGAAAAAGCAGTTGAGCTGCTGAAGGATGCTGGGCTCCGCAATGCCTCCAGCATGTGTAGAGATTTCTAAGTTTCAGAAGCAGCCAGCTGCTCTATGTGGATTTCCTGCAAATGTGCTCTTGAAAGCTATCAATTCAGAACAAAATGTATGAAAAGTGTGTTTGGTTATCTGGGGTATATAGCCAGTGCCAGCTCCTAACTGATTAAAATTAGGCGAAAGGTCCCTATTCGGGACAAAGGCCTTCCTTTGTCTTCTGAATCACCCAGGGCCAGCTCTGCTTCCAAATACACAAGGAACTCCCCCAGCCTTCATCTCTTGGACTTTGGGTCCCATTTTATATTTACATTTGTTTGTTTGTCCCTCCGTTTGTTTATCAAGTTTGTATAGCTGTACATCATCAAAAAAGGACAACAAAGAATGTTCTTTCTGTGCCAACTCAGTAAGCTCAAACTGCCCAAGGAGCTGCTGATTCAGTTCTACAGAGGAATTATTGAGTCTGTCATTTGCACCTCTATAACTGTCTGGTTCGGTTCTGCAACCCAACAAGACAGACACAGACTTCAGAGGATCATTAGAACTGCAGAAAAAATAATTGCTACCAACCTGCCTTCCATGGAGGACCTGTATACTGCACGAGTCAAAAAGAGGGCTGTGAAAATATCTATAGATCCCTCACATCCAGGACATAAACTGTTTCAACTCCTATCCTCAAAACGACACTGTAGAGCACTGCACAACAGAACAACAAGACACAAGAACAGTTTTTCCCGAATGCCATCACTCTGCTAAACAAATAATTCCCTCAACACTGTCAAACTATTTACTAAATCTGCACTGCTATTAATCTTCTCCTCGTTCCCATCACCAATCTCTTTCCACTTATGACTGTATGACTATAACTTGTTGCTGGCAATCCTTATGATTTTTATTGATATATTGACCATCAATTGTGTTGTAAATGTTGTACCTTGATGAACGTATCTTTTCTTTTATGTACACTGAGAGCATATGCACCAAGACAAATTCCTTGTGTGTCCAATCACACTTGGCCAATAAAAAAAAAATTCTATTCTATTCTATCTCGCAGAAAGCAACTCTGGACAGACATATAGAACGATCAAGATAAAAAAAAAATACATACGAATGTGCTCTGGAAGACAAACGTCATAAAAATAAACACTGGCAGTGCTCAACTTACAACCACAACGGAGCCCAAAATGACTGTTGCTAAATGAAACGTGCGTTCAGTGAGTTTTACCCCATTTTTACAACCTTTCTTACCACGGCTGTCAAGTGAATCACTGCAGATGTTAAGTTAGTAACACGGTTGTTAAGTGGATCCGACTTCCTCGTGGACATAAGCTTGTCGGGAGGTTGCAAAAGGGGATCACGTGACCCTGCAACCATCATAAATATGAGAATAGAATAGAATAGAATAGAATAGAATAGAATAGAATAGAATAGAATAGAATAGAAATGTCAATGGGTACCCCTTCCAGTGGACCAAATATTGTAAGCTTACCTCTGTATAGTCTAGAGTCAAGGATCTTTTTAATTTCGTAGTGGGTCTCCTCCTGGATTACCAAAGGAGGGTGGGGGGAGCAGCTGGTAAGGGTCTCAACCTAGATTCCCTAGCCGGTTTCAACAAGCTACTGTGAAACACTGGGTGTACTTTCCCTAATATTCGAGGGAGGCTAAGTTGGATAGTTACCGGGTTAATCCCCAGTTTTGGTTTCATGTCAGCGTTCCAGAAAACCCCTCCTGCAGAAAAGACTCCGAAGCCAACATCTTTCAAAGTTCTTGTCGTGTCCCACTCCTCCTCTGACGGCCGAGTCGGGGAAGTCTGTATCAAGCGTGGCCACAAAGCCTCTGCAGCTTTGCCAAAGTTCTGTCAGAGTTCTCAGGGTAGGCAGGAGTCCAAGATGTGACTTCAGCAATCCAAATTAGACTTTGCCTGACTCAAAGAATGCCAGAAAGCAGATCCTTTATATAGGCCATGGGGTGTGGCTCCATGACTCAGCACTTATCCAGGCCTGCCCCTCTCTTCCTTTTGCTGACGTCGCCTCTCCATTCTCCGGAAGTGTGGATCCGTCCACCCTCCAGCTGCCGGCAATTCCAGCTCGTGACTGGCTTCATACTCCTCATGCTGTGGGGGAGGGTTTTATTTGCTCAGTTTGTCTGGGCATGGTGCCAGGACTGGGGGCTGAAGGCATGCCAGGCTATTCGTCTTGATCGGTCTGTCTGGGCATGGTGCCAGGACTGGGGGCTGGAGGCATGCCAGGCCGTTCGTCTTCATTATCCGTCTCTGGCTGAGATAACAGGAGATGAGAGGGGCCCAGCTGCGGAGAGGGGGGCGGCCGAGGCACAACAGTTCTTTTACTAGCATAGGTAAACTGGCACAGTTGGATGAAAACCGAAACTGGGGATCTGGGTTCGTCCCTCAGTAATACAACCCCCAAAATCTCCACCTTCATGACCCCTCTGCGGGTCACATGCTCCAATCCTCAACTGTCCCATGTCGAAGCATCACTCCAGCTACTCCTTCTCCAGATGCGAACCCAGCCTGACCTTGACCGGCAGGAAAAATGTTGTTATGTCTAATCATCCCTTGCACTACCACCCTCCTCCCCTCCTTTCCCACAGAGGAGAATTGTGGCAACGCATGGAAGCCTTCGGCCTAGTATGGCTTCCAAAACTGACACAGAACAGAACAGAATTCTTTATTGGCCAAGCGTGATTGGACACACAAGGAAATTGTCTTGGTGCATATGCTCTCAGTGTACATAAAAGAAAAGATACATCCATCAAGGTACAACACTTACACCACTTAATGATAGTCACAGGGTACAAATTCTAAATATGAGTCTGTTGCCAAGCATCTGAATTTTAATCATGTGACCATGGGGATGCTGCAACAGTGGTAAGTGTGAAAACCGGTCATAAGTTACTTTTTTCAGTGCTGTTGGAACGGTCACTAAACGAACTGTTGTAAGTCGAGGACGACCTGTATTGTTAGCATGATGTGCAAATTCAATCTATTTGGTTGGTTGACAGCTCTCACACCATCTCCCCCCAAAATAAGTTAGGTAAAGGTAAAGGTTCCCCTCGCACATACGTGCTAGTCGTTGCCAACTCTAAGGGGCGGTACTCATCTCCGTTTCAAAGCCAAAGAGCCAGCGCTCTCCGAAGACGGCTCCATGGTCATGTGCCTGGCATGACTCAACGCCAAAGGCGCACGGAACGCTGTTCCCTTCGCACCAAAGGTGGTCCCTATTTTTTCTACTTGCATTTTTACGTGCTTTTGAAACTGCTAGGTTGGCAGAAGCTGGGACAAGTAACGGGAGCTCACCCCGTTACACAGCAGCACTAGGGATTCGAACCGCTGAGCTGCCAACCTTTTGATCGACAAGCTTAACGTCCTAGCCCCTGAGCCACCCTTCAAATAAGTTAACACTATGACTAAATGAATTATGTTGTGTGTAAACCCACCTGCTTAATATGACATTCCCCTCCTAATACTTGTAGTAAAGCCCTTGAATTAGAATAGAATAGAATAGAATTTTTATTGGCCAAGTGTGATTGGACACACAAGGAATTTGTTTTGGTGCATATGCTCTCAGTGTACATAAAAGAAAAGATACGTTCATCAAGGTACAACACTTACAACCCTTAATGATAGACATAAGGTACAAATTTAACACTCAATGATACAACACTTAAAAGATAGTCATAGGCTACAAATAAGCAATCAGGAAACAATCAGTATCAATATAAATCATAAGGATTACCTTATGGACAAATATAAGGACAAATACTATAATGAGTTTGCAAAAAAAAGCAGTTTAGCAAAACACCGCGCAAGAGATTACACAGCCAGTGTGTTCACAGCCCTGCGGAAGGAAACATGATGGATGAAACTTCTGCAAAATCCCCCAAAATTTCACAATTCAAATGACATACTCTGTCTGCCAATGACTCCCTTAACCTGCTTGCAGGGTTTCTATATTCCCGTCTCCAGTGCTGGGGTTCAAATTGGCTTGGCGGATGTGGCATAGCTTGGTGGATGTGGCTTGGTGGGCTTGGCAGGGGAAGGATACTGTAAAATCTCCATTCCCACCCCACTCCAGAAGAAGTCCCAGAGATTACTGCAAAATCTCCATTTCCTCCTGATCAGCTGGGACTCTGGAGGCAGAGAATAGATGGGGGCGGGGCCAGTCAGAATTTTTACTACCAGTTCTCCGAACTACTCAAAATTTCCGCTACCAGTTCTCCAGAACTGGTCAAAACCTGCTGAAACCCATCTCTGCCCGTCTCCCTTATCCACCCTTCTCCCACCAAAAAGACACTGCTCCGCCATTTAAAGCAGCGCTTTTTGAAACTTGGCGGCTTTAAGATGTGTGGACTTCAATTCCCAGAATTACCCACCCACCCAGCCAGCCATCTAGCTGGGGAATTCTGGGAGTTGAAGCCCACACATCTTAAAGCTGCCAAGCTTTAAAAGCAGTACTCTAAAAGGATGCCTTCTTAAGAAAAACTGTGGTTATGAGCAAAACAGGAACGGGCAAAATTCAATCTTAAACCAGACATTCTTAAGAAATGCTGTACATATTTTGACTACAAACAAAAACAATAGCTTGAAATAGCTTACCCAGCTCTTTTTAAAACAGCAAAATTTCCTGTGGTGTCACGTGTTTTTTTTTCGTGTCGCAACTCCAGTTTGTAAAACTCCAGTCCAAAATGATATCTGATTTTATGCTTTAATAGAATGGAATGGAATGGAATGGAATAGAATAGAATAGAATAGAATAGAATAGAATAGAATAGATTTATTTATTTATTTATTTATTTATTTATTTATTTATTTATTTATTTTGTCACACAGTATATATAAGCATAAAGATGAAGTAACTATACAAGCATATATATAAGTATGAGTATGTAATAACTATATTAATATAATACAATATATAATATAATATAACAACAGAGTTGGAAGGGACCTTGGAGGCCTTCTAGTCCAACCCCCTGCCCAGGCAGGAAACCCTACACCATCTCAGTCAGATGGTTATCCAACATTTTCTTAAAAATTTTCAGTGTTGGAGCATTCACAACTTCTGCAGGCAAGTCGTTCCACTTATTAATTGTTCTAACTGTCAGGAAATTTCTCCTTAGTTCTAAGTTGCTTCTTTCCTTGATCAGTTTCCACCCATTGCTTCTTGTCCTGCCCTCAGGTGCTTTGGAGAATAGCTTGACTCCCTCTTCTTTGTGGCAGCCCCTGAGATATTGGAACACTGCTATCATGTCTCCCCTAGTCCTTCTTTTTATTAAACTAGACATACTGAGTTCCTGCAACCGTTCTTCATATGTTTTAGCCTCCAGTCCCCCAATATCTATTAATTGGATATAACTAAAGGAAACAATAGGACAGGAACGGTAGGCACGCTTGTGCTCTTATGCATGCCCCTTACAATACAATATCTTAGAATAGAATAGAATAGAATAGAATAGAATAGAATAGAATAGAATAGAATAGAATAGAATAGAATAGAATAGAATGCAATACTATTCAATTCAATTCAATGCATACATGCAAGGAAATTTTACTTTGGAGGGATTCAGAAGTACAGAAAAGCATTTAAAAAGGCAATAAGGAGATGTGATCATAGGATATGAATGTATCTTTTCTTTTATGTACACTGAGAGCATATGCCCCAAGAGAAATTCCTTGTGTGTTCAATCACACTTGGCCAATAAAAAATTCTATTCTATTCTATTCTATTCTATTCTATTCTATTCTATTCTATTCTATTCTATTCCATTCCATTCCATTCCATTCCACTCCAGTAGTGGGAATTATCTTGCCTTGCACATAGTGGATGTGGTACTCCATTGCAAAGGCTCAGTCGCTGGATAGAGAGGCGACACTTGGGAGCTGCATAGGAAAAAGGTCGCACAGGCTTTCTTGTTTCATCTGTTCTTGAACCACAGAGGCACAACCCCGCCCCACCTGCCGACTCATCTTACTCAGATTAGCCGTCACAACCTGGGTATTAAATGACTGATTCATGAAGACCAAGGGTCATAATTATAGCCCTTGCAGGCAAACTGTTTTGTTTTATGAGCACCGTTGTTTGGATCATCCGTCAGAAATAGTTCCCTAAATTGCAAGACATTTTCTGTGCAGGTGCTGGATGGATTCCCCTGCTCCTCACCCCTCTGGTCTCAATGCTGACTTGTCTTTGTGACTCCCAACTCTAGGATTTAACAGAGTAGCAGAGTTGGAAGAGACCTTGGAGGTCTTCTAGTCCAGCCCCTGCTCCAGCAGTAGACCCTACACCATTTTAGACAAGTGGCTGTCCAGTCTCTTCTTAAAAAGCTCCAATAATGGAATACCCACAACTTCTGGAGGCAAGTTATTGCCCTGATTAATTGTTCTCCCGGTCAGGAAATTTCTCCTTAATTTAAGGTTGCTTAAGGTCCTTGATGAGTTTCCCTCCATCGCTTCCTGTTCTGCCTTCAGGTGGTTAGGAGAATAAGTTGACCTATTTGCATATTTAATAACCTATTTAATAGCCAAATGAGTTGGGGATGATAGATGTGTAGGATTTGCTTTTTAAAATTTCAGTAAGTATCTGGGGTGGGAACGATTAATTTGCAAGGGAAGGGCTGGCTGAGGGAAGGCTCAGCGTTTGAAAAATTAAGGATTGGTGGGATGTTTTCTTCCCCAATTTTATTTCCCGCTGACTGTTGTCTCAAGCAATATTCTTGCAATTTCTCTCTCCCTTCCAGCTCTAGAAAACTATCTGGGTGTGAAAATTGTTCGGGCAGCCAAGATTAGGTTTTATTTTTATTTTTTATTTTAAAAAAAGGGGTTTTCAAAACCGATTGATGTTCAGTGAGATAGTGACACGAAGTCAGTTTTCATTCAACAGACTTAACAAAACGAAAAATCTAACTGGTGTAATTTTGCACAACTCTCAGGTACGTGGAAAACGTCCTAGGTGTTTTCAGTCTCTCTCAGTCCACAACCTGGTGCAGGGCAGCGTTTCTCAAACTTGGCAACTTTTAAGACATGTGGACTTCAACGCCCAGAATTCTGGGCGTTGGGATCCATAAGCCTTAAAGTTGCCAAGTTTGAGAAACGTTGGTATAATGGTTAAATAATTAAAGTGTCAAGCTAATGATTGAAGTGTCAAATTAAGGCGTTCTGAGCCAATCTCAGCCTGGGTGATTTGAGTCAACCGTTCTCTCTTAAGTCAAACTACCTCACAGGGTTGTTTCTGTTGGCAGAAGAGAGAAGATCTTGAACTTCGGTACATCTAATGAAATGTAAACTCTATAAATAAATAAAATGCAAAACCTGGTTAAAGTGAACCTGCGCAGACCATGATGCATTTTGCTTTGTTACTTTCTAGTTTAATGTGCTATCCAAATGCAGTAAAAGTGGTTAATCTTCTATATATAAATAAAAAGGTGTGTGTGTGTATATATATCAGTGGTGGGTTTCAATTTTTTTTACTACCGGTTCTGTGGGTGTGACTTGGTGGGCATGGCATAGCTTGGTGGGTGTGGCTTGGTGGGCATGGCAGGGGAAGGATACTGTAAAATCTCCATTCCCTCCCCAATCCAGGGGAAGGATACTGCAAAATCCTCATTTCCACCCGATCAGCTGGGACTTGGGAGGCAAAGAATAGATGGGGGCGGGGCCAGTCAGAATTTTTACTACTGGTTCTCCGAACTATTCAAAATTTCCGATACAGGTTCTCCAGAACTGGGCATAACTCTGGAACGCCTCGAGCAATTTCAACCAAACCTGGTACATAGATGACTTACTCTCTGGAAAGAAATACTGTGGGGATAAGAGACCCCTAACAGGCCTTAGTGTGTGTGTGTGTGTGTGTGTGTGTGTGTGTGTGTGTGTTTGTGTTTGTGTTTATGTTCCAGCATAACTCTAGTATGCCTGGGCTGCTGAAATGAAAAGGAATGAATTATATCTATAGTGTCAAATCACAGTACTTTTGACAGTGATAGTGTGCATTTTGGATTCAAGTTCTGTTAAGATACAGCCTGTTGTGCCTTAAAATGGCTTCTACTGTACAGCACAGTGGAGTTGCCATGGTAATGGCTTCACAGTACTCCACAAGAGGGCTCCCTCTGGTAAGGGGGATTGCTTCTTAAAAAAACAACAACACCCTAGGCCTCAGCTTCAAGCAAAGAGAGCAATTTGTCTCCGGAGGTACCTAATAATGCAGATAATCACCTAATAATGCAGATAATCAGTTCCCTGTAGAATTTTTCCCAGGCTGTTGGCCAGGACAGTTAGGTCTCTAATTCTCACCACAGTGGTTGAGCCAGTCCTTTTCCTGTCTAATACAGGACTGGGATAAATAAATACCTGGGCAACGCCAGGTTATGAGCTAGTTAATAATAATAATAAGGGCAAGCATATTGCATGAACAGAACCATTGAAAATTCTCAATGCTGTCTGGGGAATTCTGGGAGTCGGGGAGACATGATAGCTGTGTTCCAATATCTTAGGGGTTGCCACAAAGAAGAGGGAGTCGGGCTGTTCTCCAAAGCACCTGAGGGTAGAACAAGAAGCAATGGGTGGAAACTGATCAAAGAAAGAAGCAACTGAGAACTAAGGAGAAATTTCCTGACAGTTAGAACAATGAATAAGTGGAACGACTTGCCTGCAGAAGTTGTGAATGCTCCAACACTGGAAATTTTTAAGAAAATGTTGGATAACCATCTGACTGAGATGGTGTAGGGTTCCTGCCTAGGCAGGGGGTTGGACTAGAAGGCCTCCAAGGTCCCTTCCAACTCTGTTGTTATGTTATGTTATGTTAAGTCCAGTCAGCTTAAAGTTGCCAAGTCTGAGAAACATTGGGCCATAAGGCAATGGGTGATTGAGTTCATCGTATCATTCAAACTTAGATCACGGATTAAATTGTGATTAAGAGGAAACCATAATACAGGGTAGGAGTGGGTTCTACTTATCTTTACTACCGGTTTGCATTGCGCCCATGCGCACTCTTCTGTGCATGCGCAGATCACTTATGATGACGTCTGGGCCAGTGAGAGGGAGACATTAGAGCAAAGATTTCTCTCTTTTTTAATTCATCGCGCCTGAAGCCGAATTTGGCTAGTGATTTGAAGAGCCTGCAGCTGGCTTGTGGAGTCAACCATTGGAGCGCGATTCTTTGACTCGCAAGTATACTTCCCATATTTCCGATGGTCTTAGGTGACCCCTGGCAAATCGTCATTCAACCCCCAACGGGGTCGCGACCCACAGGTTGAGAACCGCTGCTTTAAAAACTCGAGTGTTGAAGCATTCCTAACTTCTGCAGGCAAGTTGTTCCACTGATTAATTGTTCTAACTGCCAGGAAATTTGTCCCTAATTCTAGTTTGGTTCTCTCCTTGATGAATTTCCATCGTTTCTTCAGCTGCTTTGGAGAATAGGTGACAGCTTCTTCCTTGTTACAGCCCCTCAAACATGAGAACACTGCTACCACGTCACCCCTAGTCTTTCTTTTCTCCAGATTAGACATACCCAGTTCCTGCAACCGTTCTTCATATGTTTTAGGCTCCAGCCCTCTAATTATCTTTTTTTGCTCTTTTCTGTACTCTTTCCAGATTCTCAACATCTTTTTCATAATATGGTGACCGGTTAGCATCAACTCTGATTGGACCACAACTGTTGTGGTCCGCCAACAGCCTGCGGACCTGGCAGCGGAGTCGGACAGCCAGGAGGCTGGGGAGGACAATGGATCAATCCTGGAGTCAGGGGAAAGCCCGGATGAGGGCTCTGCGTTGGAGGCAGAGATGGGGCCAGGGCCATCTAGGGGCAATGCGCGGACTCTGGAACCTCCAGAGGTGGACAGCAGAGAGGCAGAGGCAGAGGAGGAGCCTGTTCCTAGTGCACGTATGTGAAGAGCTGTCAGAAGGCAAGAGCAGCTGAAGCAAAAAGGACAACTCAGAAGTAAGGCCAGGAGATGATTGACCACTCCGATAAGGCTTAAAAGAGCAGCAACGAGCCATTGGGTTATTTGTAGAAAAGCAGCATTTAATTCCATTGCTTCTTGTCAGCGTCTCTTGAACTTTGTGGGGTTTTTGCCAAGAAAAGCCTTTAGCAGGTTGCCAAAGACAACAAAGGTTGGTGATAACGCCGAAGGACTGTTTATGAAGAATTTGGTTTTGGACTCAACTGAGAATGAATTCATTCTCAGCTATTTTAATAAAATAAGTTTGTTCAGGACTGAATTGTGTTTGGCAATCACTACTTGGGCCTCGGTCACAACAACAACTTTCTCTTTCTCCCCCTCCAGATTTATAAAACACACACCCGTCACCAACAGGGTGTTGTTGCGCAGTCACCTAAAAATAGTTGGAATATCAGCCAATGGAAATCAACCAGAAAACCGCAGCTAAATACATGTCTTCTGGCCGACATCAAAATGATAGGTAAGTAACTTCCCCGTGGTAACAGCAAACGTGCTTTTGCATGTCTTCTGCAAATGCATTTATATATTTTAAACCAGACATACGCGGGATGTAAGAAAATTGCCTTCTCTCATTGCATCTCATTTTGCAGCCCCATTCCTGTTTGGGATGTTACTGTCAGAATCTTCAAAGGAGGCTCCCAGCAAGAGAGAATAGCCAGGGGACAAATAAATCCATTTCTGTAGCAAAGGACAATAAAAGTACAGTGATATCTTACAGAGCTGCTGTTCATTCCTTTGTTTCATGGGCCGTTTAGCATTCATGGATTTTGTGAGCTAGAAAGTGAGTTAATCCAATATCGGTTTAAGCACGTTGTATGAATCCAGCGATGAGTTTGCAGCTGATACAGTAGGGCGGGAGAAAAAGCTGAGGAAGAAAAGGGTGTTTTTTTTTTTTTGCAGAGGGGAAAATCCTATTAGCACGTCTACGTTCCAGGAAAACGTACAAAATGGAATAAGAGTAAATTGTACAGTGAAAATACCAACTAATACCCTGAAAACTGAAATACAAGTAGTCCTTCACTTTACAACAGTTCATAGGACCGGGTTATTTACAAGAACCGCCTTCTGCCACCGATAGCCTCCCACCGACCTGTGCGCTCCCACAGAGTGGGCCTGCTCAGGGTGCCATTGACCAAACAATGTCGGTTGGCGGCCCCCAGGGGGAGAGCCTTCTCTGTGGCGGCACCGGCCCTTTGGAATGAGCTGCCTCCGGGGTTACGCCAACTCCCTGACCTCCGGACCTTCAAACGTGAACTGAAGACTTTATTATTTCATCGTGCGGGACTAGCCTTAGTGTAATTTTTAATTGTAATTTTAAATGGGTTTTATGTCGGTCTATGACCGTTTTAGTTGATTCGGCCTCTGTGGCTCAGACTGGTAGGACAGTCTGTTATTAACAGCAGCTGCCTGCAATTACTGCAGGTTCAAGCCCCACAAGGCCCAAGGTTGACTCAGCCTTCCATCCTTTATAAGGTAGGTAAAATGAGGACCCAGATTGTTGGGGGCAATAAGTTGACTTTGTATATAATATAGAAATGGATGAAGACTATTGCTTGACATAGTGTAAGCTGCCCTGAGTCTTCGGAGAAGGGCGCGATATAAATGCAAATTAAAAAAATTAAAAATTAAAATTTTAAATATTTGCTTTTAATTCTATTTTAAATTTGTTATTTGTATTTTGTGTTTTAATATGGCTGTAAACCGCCCTGAGTCCTTCGGGAGAAGGGTGGTATAGAAATTAAATTATAAATAAATAAATAAATTTAATGACTGTTAGAAGCTACGATGGCACAGGAAAAAGTGACATGATCATTTTTTTTTTTAAATTTACATTTATATCCCGCCCTTCTCCGAAGACTCAGGGCGGCTTACAGTGTGTAAGGCAATAGTCTCATTCTATTTGTATATTTACAAAGTCAACTTATTGCCCCCCCAACAATCTGGATCCTCATTTTACCTACCTTATAAGGGATGGAAGGCTGAATCAACCTTGGGCCTGGTGGGACTAGAACCTGCAGTAATTGCAGGCTGCTGTGTTTTAATAACAGGCTTCTTACAGCCTGAGCCACCATGGCCCTTGCGACCATTGGTCAGGTGATCAAAATTCAGATGCTTGGCAACTGGTTTATATTTATGACCGTTGCAGTGTCCCGGGGTCACGTGATCCCGTTTTGCGACCTCCTGACAAGATAAATCAACGAGAAAGCCAGATTCACTTAACAACTGTGTAGCAAGAGAGGAATAGAGGATAAGAAAGAGGAGGTGAAGGAGAGAGAGGGATGGAGGGAAGGAGAAGGACAAGGGGAGGAAGATAAGTTAGGGGATAAGAGTAGGAGAGAAAGTGAGAAAGGAGGGAAAGAAGAGAGAAGTGGGGGAGAGGAAGGGGAAGGAGGAAGGAGGAGGGAGAGGAGGAGGAAGAAGATAGGAAAGGAGACGAAGGAGGGAGGGAAAAGAGGAGAAGAGGGTTTGTTGTGAAACAGAGGGAAAGAAAGGGTAGAAGAGCAACTCCAAATGCAATTAAAATGTTTTATTTTTGTGCTTTCTTTAGAGAGAATATGTATGATTATCTATGAATAAGAAAATGTACATTTACAATATGTGTATAAGAAAAGAAAAATTAAAAAAAAATATTAACAACTGTGTAGCTAACTTAACAATTGCAATGACTCATCTAACAACTCTGGCAAGAAGAGTCGTAAAATGGGGCAAAGTCACTTCACAAAGGTTTCGCTTAGCAACATAAATTTTGGGCTCAATTGCGGTCGTAAGGCAAGGACTGCCTATAATTATACTTCTGCCTTCTATAATACATTGTTTTCTGAAGGTTCTAATCTAGACCAAGGTTTTCCAAACTTGACATTTCAAGTGTTACGAACGTCAAGGGAATTCAGCAATTCTTGTGCTGCCTGGGGAATTCTGAGAGGTTTTTTTTTTTTTTTATTGAAAGAGTTTTAAAAAACAAAAACATTTTTCCCCCTTTTTTCCCCCCTCCCTCCCAAAACCCCTTCCCCTCCTCCCCCGGCTTCCCGGGTCAGTCACAAGGTATTGTTATACATAAACCAAACATAGAATAAAATTTTCCCTTCCAATCCAAATAACCACATCCAAAGCTTTTCATCTCCCAACCCCCTCCCCATTACATAAAATAACTTTCTAATTATTCAAAGGCAATCTGATATTTCTTAATCTGATATCTGTTTTGTAGATAATCAATCCATTTTTTCCATTCAATTAAATATCTTTCCTGCGTATTGTCTTTTAAAAAAGCTGAGATTTTAGCCATCTCAGCCAAATTAATGACTTTCAGTATCCATTCTTCTATTGTAGGTACCTCTTCTTTCTTCCAGTATTGTCCAATCAACAGTCTTGCTGCTGTTATTAAATTCAGAATCAATTTAGTCTCAATCCCTGTACAATCCGTTATAATTCCCAAAAGGAAAAATTGTGGCAGGAACTTTATCTTCTTCTTCAGTACATTTTGAATAATCCACCAAATTCTTATCCTGGGGAATTCTGAGAGTTGAAGTCTACACATCTGAAAACTGCCAAGTACGAAAGACACCAGTCTAGACCAGGGGTTTCCAACCTTGGCAACTTCAACTCCCAGAACTCTGGGAATTGAAGTCCACAAGTCTTCAAGTTGCCAAGGTTGGAGACCCCTGGTCTAGACTACAGCTCTCAAATTCCCAGCCCAGTAGAACCTTCGATTGCCTTGACGTGGAATTATGGGATAGCAAATCTAATAGATCTAGGGCAGCGGTCCCCCAAGCATTCTGGCTTGGCGGCCCGACTGGGGGAGTCAGGGGAGGGGAGGAGAGAGAGAGAGAAAAACAGTTCCTTGTGAGTGATAGACAGACGAGCAGAAGTGTGCACAACTACATTTGCTCATGGAAAGGGAGCTTCAAGCGCAAGCATAAGCGGCCACTACTTGTGGGAAGAACGTTTCGTGCCTGAGCACAAGACGGCCATCGCTCGCACCAGGGGAGCTTCACATGTGAGTGCAAACAGCCACTGATCACCCGAAGGGGGATTTGCATGCGCACATGTGCTTGGTTCCAAACAGGCCGCTGACCTGGGGGTCAGGGATCCCTGATCTAGGGGAAAACTAGGTTATAATAATAACAACAGAGTTAGAAGGGACCTTGGAGACCTTCTAGTCCAACCCCCTGCCCAGCAGGAAACCTTGAGGAACTTTGCTGCTGTTGTCGTGTCCCACTCCTCCTCTGACGGCCGGGTCTGGGAAGTCTGTCTCAAGCGTGGCCATGAAGCCTCTGCAGCTTTGCCAAATTCCTGTCAGAGTTCTCAGGGCAGGCAGGAATCCAAGGTGTGACTTCAGCAACCAGATGAGACTTTGCCTGACTCAAGGAATGCCAAAAAGCAGATCCTTTATATAGGCCATGGGGTGTGGCTCCATGACTCAGCACTTATCCAGGCCTGCCCCTCCCTTCCTTTTGCTGACGTCACCTCTCCATTCTCCGGAAGCGGGGATCTGTCCACGTTTTGTCAGCTGCCGGCAATTCTAGCTCGTGGCTGGCTTCTTGCTCACACGCTGTGTGGGGGGAGGTTTATTTGTTCAGTCTGTCCGGGCATGGTGCCAGGGCTGGGGGTTGGAGGCATGCCAGGCCATTCTTCTTCACTATCAGTCTCTGGCTCAGATAACAGGAGATGGGAGAGTGGGCAGGCGAGGCACAACAGCTGTTGTGGTCCACCAGTAGCCTGTGGAGTTGGCAACGGAGTCAGACAGTGATGAGACTGAGGAAAAACATGGGCCAGTCATGGAGGCTGGCGAAGGCCTGGATGAGAGCTCTGCGTCGGAGGCAGAGATGGAGCTAGGGCCATCTGGGAGTGATGTGCGGACTCCGGAGCCTCCAGAGGCTGACAGTAGTGAGGCAGAGGAACAGGAGGAGCCTGTTCCTAATGCGCGCAAGAGAAGAGCTGCCAGAAGGCAAGAGCAGCTCAAGCAAAGAAGACGACTCGGGAGTAGGGCCAAGAGATGATTGGCCCCTCCCATAGGCTTAAAAGACCAGCAACGGCATTTGGGCTCTTTGTCGGAAAACAACGTTGATAGCCTTGCTCCTTGTCTTGCTGCATTTATTTCTCGATGGCGTCTTCTGCTTTTGGAACTTTTGCCCAGAAAAGCTTTTGGCAGTTTGCCTAATTAAGACCAAGGTTGGCAATAAGACTGAAGGATTGTGTTACGAAGAATTTGCTTTGATTTAGTTTGGACTAAATTTTAGTTTAGTTAATTCTCAGCTGTTCTAATAAAGTCTGGGTTTTTTTGAACTGATTGCGTCTACTACTACCTACTTGGGCCTGGGTCACAACAGTTGCATACGTCAAGCGTGATTATCATCCTGCTTGTGGCCAGCAGGTTAGCGGGTGCTAATAATGCAATAAGACAACCCTTCGCATTCCACCCGACCACTGTAATTTTAGACCAGGTGGTTGGCTTCACAAGCATGCTAGAACCTGTACCTGGATAAATATTGTAAAACTTAATTGCTGGACTGGCTGCGCTCAAGGAATCCGTCATAAGGTTTAGCACAAGGACGTTGTCAGCTCAGTGACATTCCGACGATATATGGAAATTTCCCAAGCCCAGTTGAAAGAGCTGAGAGCAAACCCAGCTTTCGTGCATGAAGTCGCTGTGGCCTAATTCCTTCCAAATTTATTGTGAGGATAAAGTTGTACCAATAGGATATTTGTAGCTCTCGTTCGAAGTGGGGTCCAGAGGTGGGTTTCAGCAGGTTCTGACCAGTTCTGGAGAACCGGTAGCGGAAATTTTGAGTAGTTCAGAGAACCGGTTGTAAAAATTCTGACTGGTCCCGCCCCCATCTGTTCTCTGCCTCCCGAGTCCCAGCTGATTGGGAGGAAATGGGGATTTTGCAGTATCCTTCCCCTTCCACCAAGAAACGCCCACCAAGCTACACCCACAGAACCAGTAGTATACATTTTTGAAACCTATCACTAGTGGGGTCCTTGTGAGCTTGGCGGTTTTCTCGCAGACGTTTCATTACCTGAATAGGTAACATCATCAGTGCTTCGATAATGAAGCGTCTGCAAAAAACCCGCCAAGTTCAGAGAGCACCCGGGACTCCAAAATTACAGTTTTTACTCTAGTGATCTTCTCCTTTAGCATAACCTCTGCGGGAGATTTAATAGTACCTCTCCCACTTCCTCAAAGGACCAGTGGGTTTTCTTCATCATAACAGGGCGTTGAGTAGACAAAATTGTTTCAGGTGAGAGGTATGCAAAACGTTGTGCTCATTTATGGAAAGTTAGTTTGTCAACAGGACCACATCACCCGAATTTTGATCACAGGACCCTGGGAGATGCTGCGAGGGTCTTAAGTCGAGGACCGGTTACAACAGCCCTTTGAAGGAATATCTGCATGTTCTGGATCTGCAAATATTTAACAATTATTAATTAATCAATAATTAATTAACATTAATTAACAATTAATCAGTGGAACAACGTGTCTCCAGAAGTTGTGAATGCTCCAACACTGGAAGTTTTTAAGAAGATGTTGGATAACCATTTGTCTGAAGTGGTGTAGGGTTTCCTGCCTAAGCAGGGGGTTGGACTAGAAGACCTCCAAGGTCCCTTCCCACTCTGTTATTCTATTCTAATCAAGGAGAGAAGCAACCTAGAACTAAGGAGAAATTCCCTGGCTGTTGGAACAATTAATCAGTGGAAAAAACTTGCCTCCAGAAGTTGTGAATGCTCCAACACTGGAAGTTTTTAAGAAGATGTTGGATAACCATTTGCCTGAAGTGGTGTAGGGTTTCCTGCCTAAGCAGAATAGAATAGAATAGAATAGAATAGAATAGAATAGAATAGAATAGAATAGAATAGAATAGAATAGAATTTTATTGGCCAAATGTGATTGGACACACAAGGAATTTGTCTTGGTGCATATGCTCTCAGTGTACATAAAAGAAAAGATACGTTCATCAAGGTACGACATTTACAACACAATTGATGGTCAATATATCAATATAAATCATAAGGATTGCCAGCAACAAGTTATAGTCATACAGTCATAAGTGGAAAGAGATTGGTGCTGGGAACTATGAAACGATTAATAGTAGTGCAGATTCAGTAAATAGTCCGACAGTGTTGAGGGAATTATTTGTTTAGCAGAGTGATGGCCTTCGGGAAAAAACTGTTCTTGTGTCTAGTTGTTCTGGTGTGCAGTGCTCTATAGCGTCATTTTGAGGGTAGGAGTTGAAACAGTTTATATCCAGAATGCGAGGGGTCTGTAAATATTTTCACGGCCTTCTTCTTGATTCATGCAGTATACAGGTCTTCAATGGAAGGCAGGTTGGTAGCAATTATTTTTTTCTGCAGTTCTAATTATCCTCTGAAGTCTGTGTTTTTCTTGTTAGGTTGCAGAACCGAACCAGACAGTTATAGAGGTGCAAATGATAGACTCAATAATTCCTCTGTAGAACTGAATCAGCAGCTCCTTGGGCAGTTTGAGCTTACTGAGTTGGCGCAGAAAGAACATTCTTTGTTGTCCTTTTTTAATGATGTTTTTGATGTTAGCTGTCCATTTGAGATCTTGCGATATGATAGAACCCAGAAATTTGAAGGTTTCTACTGTTGATACTGTGTTGTCAAGTATTGTGAGAGGTTGGACTAGAAGACCTCCAAGGTCCCTTCCAACTCTGTTATTCTATTTCTAAATAGGCCGCTTTGAACAATAGTTTTAAATATTCCTAACCAAGGTTCACACTAACCAAGCTAACCACATTAATACAAATGTGGGAACTAGGGTTTTTTTTTTTAGAGGGGGGTGAGTGTTGCTTAACTAATTCAGCGCGTTATGCAGACCCAGCTGCAAGGCTGAAAAAGCTACATCAAAATCAGGTAATAGCTGGAACGGGAAGCCAGTTAAGGATGGATTTCGTACACAAGAGAGCCGCAGTGCAGCTGCCCCAAACTGGAACCACAATCAGTTATCACCGGACAATGGCATTCTTGTCAATGAGTGCCATGAGATCAAAGGATCCCTTCAACATAGCGGATAATCAATTTAAAAGCTAAGATGTCGTCGGGATCAGATAAAGACTCCCGTGCCTCTCACGGAATTTATGAATTGTGTTTTGCCCTCATTCTGTGTGTTCGCATGACGGGCAGCCAAGTTACTTCTTTCAAAAATTATTTTTAAGATGTTAATGATGAAAGCCAAGGAATGGCGTGGAAAAAAAAAAATTGGACGGCAGTGAAATACAAGGAAGACTAAATGAATGAATGACGATACATCGAATTACAACCACAATGGAACCCAGAATTTCTGTTGCTAAATGAGACACTGGATGCAGCGGGTTTGGCCCCGTTTTATGACTTGCCACAGTCGTTAAGTGAATCACAGCAGTCAGTGTTAACTTAGTAAACATGGTTGTTAAGTGAATCTTGACTTCCCCCGATTGACTTTGCTTGTTAGAAAATGGGCAAAAAGGGATTGATCATATGACTCCAGGAAACCGCCACCGTCATAAATATGAATCAGTTTTGAAGCCACCCCTGGTTTCCGTCCAGCCTTCGGGAGGGTGAAAACGGTCTCCCCACGCTCCGGAGGCGTTTTCCAAACTTCCAGTAGGCCCGTTTTTGCCTTTCCCAGTCTCCCTGCGCGCCCTGCACTTACCTGCATCCAAAACGGGCCACCGGGGGACTCCTGGGAGGGGTGGAGCAGGGTGGGCGGGGCTAGCCAGGAGTGGGATTTGGGGGTTCTCCGAACTGCATAGACTCTTAGCTAGAGGTTCTTTCAAACCCCTGCGAACCTCCAGCAGCCCACCCCTGGATAAAGGTATTATAAAGTGAAGCAGTAGTGGGTTTCAATTTTTTTTACTACCGGTTCTGTGGGTGTGGCTTGGTGGGTATGGCAAGGAAGGTTACTGCAAAATCCCCATTCCAAGCATAAGATAACATAATAACAGAGTTGGAAGGGACCTTGGAGGTCTTCTAGTCCAACCCCCTGCCCAGGCAGGAAACTCTACACCATTTCAGACAAATGACTATCCAACATTTTTGTTATGTATTCATGTATGTACCTTTAAATATTTGGGCGGGAAATCAGCACGTTGCTGATTGGACGAAGCCGCCAGTAGAACTGTATAAAAGGAGAGGTTTCCCCCAGCCTGTTGCTGGGTTCACCCTATATTAAAGAGCTGTTGTCACTACCCTGGTCTCCAGCCTCGTTACTTCCCGAACTTAACACTGGCGACGAAGGTGGGATCTCGAGGCTGAGGAGAACCAGAACCGAGCTGAAGCACGATAGACCCGAACCCAGCAAACACAGGGCAGAAAAGCGGAGATGGCCAGTTACACTCCGCCCGCACCATTTGACCCGGCTAGAGAGAAATGGGAGCGTATATGACCCGTTTGAAAGCTTTCTAGAAGCCAACGAACTGCAAGGAGTTCCAGATAACCGCAAAAGGGCTTATTTCTTAAGCCACTGTGGTCGGAGGTCATCGATATCGCGGAAGCCCTGGCAGAGCCAACGCCGATACAATCGGTGTCGTGGCCAACTCTACAGACTTTACTAAAAACCATTTCGCCAACGCCGTCCAAATACGTGCGGCGGTTTGAATTCGGAGGCGAAGACAGATGGAGGCGAATCCATCGGTGACTACATGGCCGCCCTAAGGAAAGCGCCCAAGGACTGCGGATACGCGACCTGGGCGAGGTGCTCCTCGAGCAACTCATCCGAGGTCAAGACATCCGTTTGCGGCGGCTGCTAGCAAAGAGCAACCTAACGCTGGCCAGCGCTCTGGGCGAAGCCAGAGCACATGAAATGTCCACCCAAGCGGCGGAGACACTGCAAAAGCCTCTCCACCAAAGGCGGCGCAAAGCCAACTCCAGTGCACCAGGAGGAGGTTCAGACCGAATCCGGCGGTGAAGATGAGGAAGGGTCTGCCGAACCGAGAAAGCGACAAAGGGACCGAGGCGAATCACGGAAGCTGCGGAGGTCAACACCAGCGCCAACGCTGCAAGTTTAAGGACGCAACATGTCGGCGGTGCGGAAGAAAGGGCACCTAGCTCAAGTTTGTCGGCGGCCCAACCTTCCGCCGAAAATTCAAATCGGCCAATCAGGCGCGGAATCGGCAAGGCGACCCGCGATTGGCTCAAACAAAAAGGCGCGATTCAAACCAAACGACTGTGGTCATAGGCGCGCCTCACCAGTGGAGAAGAAGATCTTCACCAAACCCAAAATAGAAGGAGTACGGTGCCGGCTCGAAGTAGACACGGGATCAGCGATCACCATCATGTCCTGGGACACTTTGGCGAAGTCACTGCCGTCAGTCGCGCCACCTGCAAGCACAACGGCTACGAGTCCACGACTACCAGGGAATCGCATCCCTGTTCGAGGACCACCTCCGTCCGAGTCGAGTACGGACCACACAAGAAGACCCTGCCCATCACGATCGTCGAAGGACTCTGCCCAGTCTGTTGGGACTAGACTGGTTTCGTGCCCTGGGCATGGGGTGACTGGCATCTACAGAAGTGACTGTAACCTGAAAGACATTCTCTTTAACGAGTTCAAGATGTCTTCAAGGACTGCCTGGGCAAGTACAAGGGACCCCTATTTCCTTCAACTTAGACCCCAGGTAGCTCCCATTAGGCTAAAGGCGAGGAGGTCCCTTTTGCCCTAAAACCAAAATTGATAAGGAGCTAGATAAGCTCATAAATCAGGGAATTTTGGTGCCAGTCGATCACGCAAAGTGGGAGACGCCAATCGTCACCCAATAAAACCAGATGGGTCAATTAGAATTTGCGCTGACTACAAGGCGGCGCTTAACAAAGCCTTACAGAAAAGCGCTTACCCGGTTCCGTGGTGCAACACTTGCTGCACTCTTTGGGGCAAGGGCAGGTCTTTGCAAAGTTAGACTTGGCCCAAGCCTACCAACAACTGCCCGTGAGCGCCCGCACAGCGAAGCCCAAGCGATTGTAACTCACAGGGTGCATTCAAGTGCACCCGATTGCAATTTGGGGTGAGTGTGGCACCAGGGCTGTTCCAAAACTTAATGGAACGACTTCTGCAAGGGCTCCCAGGGTAGTTCCCTACTTGATGATGTCCTAATTTCAGGGAAAACGAGAGGAATTGGGGGCGTTTGAGAAAGGTTCTGGGCATTTTCCGGACAGCGGATTAAAAGTCAAGTAAACAAATGCCAGATAGGGGTCGAATCCGTGAATTCTTGGGCTACGGATAGACAAGAAAGGAATTCACCCCACTGAGAGCAAGGTCAAGGCAATTAGAAGGCTCCAGCGCCCAAAAACAAAGCAGAGCTACAGGCATTCCTTGGGCTAGTGAATTTTACGCGGTTTTTAAAAACAAAGCGACCGTTGCTGAACCGCTGCATAAGCTTTTAGGGAAAAATACTGTTTGGTCTTGGGGAAAGTCGGAGAACAGGGCTTTCGAAGCAGTAAAAAACCTGCTCTCAAGCGATAGCCTGCTCATCCAATATCATAACTCATTGCCCCTAGTGCTGGTTTGTGATGCCTCCCTTACGGGGTGGGGCTGTACTCAGCCACAGACTTCCAAAGCGGCACAGAAGCCCCTATAGCCTTCTACTCTAGAACAATGTCCTCCCAGAGAGGAACTACAGCCAATTAGATAAAGCACTAGCCATTGTGTCAGGGTAAAAATTCCACGAATATGTTTTGGGCGGATTTTGAAATTGTGACTGACCACAGACCGCTGTTAGGAATACTGGCTGGCGACCGCCCCACGCCTGTGGCACTTTCGCCACGATTGACTCGATGGACTATTTTCTTAGCCGCTTATTCCTACAAGCTACAGCATCGACCAGGGAAAGAAGTGGGGCATGCGGACGCGTTAAGCAGATGCCCACTACCAGGGGCGATCAAGACCCCACTCGGGGCGCCCATCCTGCTTATTGACTCTTGACTCTGGCCCAGTCACATCTAAGGAAGTGGCTCGGCATCATACCGACATTATGTTAAGGACTGTACTCGGTTGGGTACAAGAGGGTGGCCGCTGCACCGGCTTAACGGTTTAAGGAATTTGTTAAAAACGTGATGAGCTCTCAGCTCAAGGGGTGCCTGTTATGGGGCGATCGTGTGGTAATTCCGGATAAATTAAGGGAAAGGTATTGGACCTCCTCCACGAGGTCACCCAGGGATCGTAAGGATGAAGGGCTGGCAAGAAGCTATGTGTGGTGGCCACTCATGGACTCAGAGATTGCTGAGAGGGTAGGGAAGTGCCAGGCGTGCCAAGAGTCCAGACCGTTACCCCCAACGGCCCCAGTCAGGGAATGGGAAAAACCCCAAGGGCCCTGGTCAAGAATCCACATTGATTTTGCTGGCCCTTTCCATGGCCAAACTTTCCTAGTGGTTGTCGACGCATTCTCTAAATGGTTGGAGATCATACTCATGAAATCCACTACGGCCGAGGCAGTAATCGCAGCCCTCCGCCACCTATTCGCAACCCACGGGTTGCCTGACACTCTGGTGTCCGACAACGGCCCGCAATTCACGGCAGCCCAGTTCGAAGAATATTTGGCAGA
Source organism: Ahaetulla prasina (assembly GCF_028640845.1). Taxonomy (NCBI): domain Eukaryota; kingdom Metazoa; phylum Chordata; class Lepidosauria; order Squamata; family Colubridae; genus Ahaetulla; species Ahaetulla prasina. Next base: position 106,535,735 of record NC_080544.1, read on the forward strand.
GGAGGGCATCCGACATGCCCTCTCTGCGCCTTTCCACCCTGCGTCGAATGGCCTTGCAGAGCGTTCCGTCCGGAGCGCTAAGGAGGCATTGTCCAGGCTCAAGCCAGGTGACTGGCAAACAAAGATAGATTTCTTTCTGGCTGTTCAGCACAGAACCCCAAGCACTGCTACCGGCAGAAGCCCAGCCGAATTGTTGATGGGACGGAAACTCCGGTGCCCACTTGACCGTTTGAATCCCCATTACACACCAGAGGGTTACAAGGGGGAAATAGACAAAACAAGGGAATTGGGCATAGGCGACCGAGTGTGGGCCCGCAACTATGGGGACGGCCCAAGTTGGCTCGCAGGGCAAATCATAAAAGCAACCGGTCCAAAGTCATACTTGGTGAATTACAAGACAACCGAGTATGGGCGCCACATAGATCAGATAAGGAAGCGAATAACTGAACAAACCGAGCCACATGAAACAAACCATGACCACTCCTTATTTGAACCCACAGCTGACCATGACCCGGGGGAGGCGCAAGACTTAGCTGAGGTCCCGGAGGTCCAGCGGCGCCATCAGGTTCCCGAGGGAAACGACAGGAAAATTACAAAAAGTAATCCAAGGCGGATGGCCAAGAAAAAGTCTGCAAATAATCCAGGGCCCGATGGCCTAGAGAAAGAGCTGGGAGGAGAAAACAGACCTCCGACCAGCTCAAACACCACCCAGGACTGAACCGCGCAGGTCAGAAAGAACTAGGAGGCAGGTTATTTGCGTGACTACGTCGAAAAATAACATGTAAATAATATGTAAATAGAGGCAAAGTGTTTTCTGGGAGGGGAGGAGTGTTATGTATTCATGTATGTACCTTTAAATATTTGGGCGGGAAATCAGCACGTTGCTGATTGGACGAAGCCGCCAGTAGAACTGTATAAAAGGAGAGGTTTTCCCCCAGCCTGTTGCTGGGTTCACCCTATATTAAAGAGCTGTTGTCACTACCCTGGTCTCCAGCCTCGTTACTTCCCGAACTTAACAATTTTCTTAAAAATTTCCAGTGTTGGAGCATTTACAACTTCTGCAGGCAAGTTGTTCCACTGATTAATTGTTCTAACTGTCAGGAAATTTCTCCTTAGTTCTAAGTTGCTTCTTTCCTTGATTAGTTTCCATCCATTTCTTCTTGTTCTACCCTCAGGTGCTTTGGAGAATAGCTTGACTCTCTCTTTTTTGTGGCAGCCCCTGAGATATTGGAAGACTTCTATCATGTCTCCCCTAGTCCTTCTTTTCATTAAGCTAAACATACCCAGTTCCTGCAACCGTTCTTCATATGTTTTAGTCTCCAGTCCCCTAATCATCTTTGTTGTTCTTTTCTGCATTCTTTCTAGAGTCTCAATATCTTTTTCCCTCCTGATCAGCTGAGACTCAGGAGGCAAAGAATAGATGGGGGCGGGGCCAGTCAGAATTTTTACTACCGGTTCTCCGAACTACTCAAAATTTCCGCTACTGGTTCTCCAGAACTGGTCAGAATCTACTGAAAACCCACCTCGGAAGTGACGTCCATACATCCTAAAATTGCCAAGGTGGAGAAACAGTGATCTAAACCAGCGGTCACCAAAATTTTGGTGGTCCACAGAAAAATTATTTGCATTTTTTATTTTGCACTAAATATTATTTATCTTTTTTTTAAAAAAAAAAAGTCATATTAGTGGTCCGCGGGATTTAAAATTATGAATTTGGTGGTCCCTGAGGTTCGAAAGGTTGGTGATCCCTGGTCTAAAACCAGGGGTCTCCAACCTTGGCAACTTTAAGACTTGTGGGCTTCAACTCTGGGAGTTGAAGAGTCTAAACATCTGTTTCTATCACACAGCTAAACCTCTAAGGTTGTCTAAGGTTTTCTGAATGCTTGGAAGATAAGATTCTCATCCCCAGCAAGTAAAGAGGCTTTTAACCTTGAAATAATCATTCTTTTGTTATTTTGGGAAGAGGGAGACGTGGAGAGAAAAAAAGGAAACTGCCCTGAATTTCTTAAAGAGGGATTAGATAAATATGTATGATTAATTATTAACTTTTTCTTCAGTGGATTAACCTTCCCCAAGGAAAGCCACCAGCTTTCAACTTAAAGGAAATCAGTCCAGACTTTTAATAGTTTTATTGCAACAACGTCATAATTCATATGGGTGAAAGTAAGAGAGAGAGAGAGAGACAGACTGAAGCGTGGCCTTCACAGAACCCATGTATTTAATTTTATTTACTAATAAGTAACACATTTATTAAACGGATCAAGTCAAAATAAACAGATGCGTTAGTTATTGTAATTAAGAAATCCGTTATTGATCAACTGCATTAATTTATTTATGAATCACCCGTTCAATTAATGGAACAAGTATAAATAGACTCATTTGCAAAACATGTGCCATTACTAGGAACATGCCTTGGTGTGTGAGGTTGAGTTTTAGCCTTTTCTTTTCTCAGCTATGTTTTCATAACACACATAAAACGGGTCAGCGGGTTCATTTGGATAACATGCTGAGTTTCCTTAGAATTCACTTTGGTTATTTTTTTTTTTTAAAGGCTTAGCATGTTGCATGAACTCAGCCTGTCAGATTAGTTCAACTACTGTGCAAATCCAGAAAAAATGCATTCCTGCCCTAATCAAGTTAATCCAATTTGGTTTAGTTTTATTATAGGAAGGCCTCAACTTGCGACCCCCAATTGAGCCCCACATTTATTTTGCTAAGTGAGACCGTTGCTAAGTGAGTTTTGCCCCATTTTGCGACCTTTCTCGCCACAGTTGTTAAGTGAATCATTGCACTTGTTAATTTAGGGTGTTAAGCGAATCTGGCTTTCCCATTAACTTTGGACGCCAGAGGGGACCCTGTCATCCCGGGGATGTTGCAACCCGTCATGATTATGAGTCAGTTGCCAAGCGTCCAAAGTTTGATCACATCACCACAGTCGTAAGTGTGAAAAACGGTCATGTTGCTTTTTTCAGTGCTGATGTAACTTTGAACGGTCACTAAATAGCAACTGCATTTAGACCAGGGGTGGGATTTCACATAATTTATCTACCAGCTCACCCAGCACCGATAATGTGAGCGTGTGCTTTGCACATTGCTGTGTATGCATTTTGCTTGCACGCACGGCTTTAAAAGCTTAAGCTTAAGACACATCTATTTATCTGCGCAGGACTGGACTAGAATTTTAAATTTTGAATTTGGTTTTAAATGGGGTTTTATTATTTGTATTGCTATTTTTAATCATTCGGCCTTATGTAATAAGTTTTATTTGCAGTTCCCTCGCATCCTGGACATAAACTGTTCCAACTCCTACCCTCAAAACGACGCTATAGAGCACTGCACACCAGAACAACTAGGCACAAGAACAGTTTTTTCCCGAAGGCCATCACTCTGCTAAACAAATAATTCCCTCAACACTGTCAGACTATTTACTGAATCTGCACTACTATTAATCGTTTCATAGTTCCCATCACCAATCTCTTTCCACTTATGACTGTATGACTATAACTTGTTGCTGGCAATCCTTATGATTTATATTGATATATTGACCATCAATTGTGTTGTAAATGTTGTACCTTGATGAATGTATCTTTTCTTTTATGTACACTGAGAGCATATGCACCAAAACAAATTCCTTGTGTGTCCAATCACACTTGGCCAATAAAAATTCTATTCTATTCTATTCTATTCTATTCTATTCTATTCTATTCTATTCTATTCTATTCTATTCTATTCTATTCTATTCTATTCTATTCTATTCTATTGTGTATTTATATGTATATTTTATCTGGCTGTGAACCGCCCTGAGTCCCTAGGGAGATAGGGCGGTATACAAATGCGAAAAATAAATAAAATAAATAAAACATAAATAGGATGGCATAGCACCAGGGCGGACCCGCAAGTCGCTACTACCGGTTCGCCTGAATAGCTAGCTAGCTAGCTTAATTCCATGTCTGATTTAGACTTATATACCACTTCATAGTGCTTTACAGCTCTCTCTAAGCCAGGGGTCTCCAACCTTGGCAACTTGAAGACTTGTGGACTTCAACTCCCAGAATTCCTCAGCCAGCTTTGTCTTCAAGTTGCCAAGGTGTGAGACCCCTGCTCTAAGCTGTTTAGAGAATTAGCCTATTGCCCCCCCCCTCCCCTGGGTCAATCTGGCTCCTCATTTTATCAACCTCGGAAGGACGGAAGGCTGAGTCAACCTTGAGTCGGTCAGGATCGAACTGTTGGCATTCAGCAGAATTAGCCTGTCATACTGCATTCTAACCACCGTGCCCTGTTGTTAAGTCGAAGACTGTATTGTCTGAATCCAGAATTTTTAAAAAAAACCCAAATATTGTTTCTTTCCACCCAACGCATTGTGGCTTGTAAAGACTGGCGTATCCTGGTTTACGATTGAGCACAATCTGTCAATTAAGCCTGTGCTAAACCATTATCAAGTTTGTGTAATAAGTAAAAGGCAGAGGTGAACTTTGCTATCATCCCGGAAGGGGAAGGAGGATTAAATTCCAGTTTCCTGAAATGTTTCCAATTCAGGACTTAAAATTTCTAAACGAGGAGCAATTCTGGTTTCTTCCTTTATATTGGGGGGACAGGCCCTCCTCCCACTTCCGTCCTCCATATGAAAGCTGGTTCCCTGAGTTGAATTCACATAACATGTGAATCTAGCATAAAACAGAGGTGGGGAAGTTTGCAGTTCAGTGTTTTGTTCACGTTAAGCTAAATTTATTGGGGCAGAGCCTGTCAGCGTGTTAGCTGTGTTTATTAATCCTGCAGGTTGTGTGAACCGAAGCTTGCATGATTAGATTCCTTGCTTCTGCTGGGAAACACCAAATGCAAACCAGGATCGGAAGAAGATGGGAGATTCTGACCGGATTTTTCCTATGCTGAGCCAAACCAAATTAACCACGTGGTGGTTTAATGCAACGTGTGAACCCAGCCAAATGGTGTCACTACCATAAACTACCTTAGTGTCTTGTTGGAACCAGCCTACACTTACGACCACAATTGAGCCCAAACTTCACGTTGCTAAGTGACACATTTGTTAAGCTGAGCTTTGCCTCATTCTTACGACCTTCCTTTACCTCAGTTGTTAAGTGAACCACTGCAGTTGTTCAAGTTAGTAACACGGTTGTTAAGCGAATCTGGCTTCGCCATTGATTTTGATTGTCAGAAGGTCGCAAAAGAGGATTACATGATCCCAGGACACCGTGATCGTCATAAATATGAGTCAAGTCAGTTGCCAAGTTTCCGAATTTTGATCATGTGGTCCTGGGGATGCTGTAACGGTCGTTAAGTGTGAAAAACAATCCTAGGTTACTTTTTTCATTGCTGTTGTTAACTTTGAACGGTCACTAAACGAACTGTTGTAAGTCAAGGATTACCTGTATTCTGCTGGATTCAATAAGCTATGATCAGGTAAAAAACGAAGACTGGGTAGCGCCCAAACTCAATTTCCCTCTCCACGGTTGAACTCCAGGAATGGGTGTCAGTTGTCCTCGACTTACGACCACGATGGAGCCCAACATTTCTGTTGTTAAGTGAGACATTTGTTCAATCAGTTTTGCCTCATTTTACGACTTTTCCTCCCACAGTTGTTAAGTGAATCTGGCTTCCTCATTGACTTTGCTTGTCAGAAGGTTGCAAAAAGGGGATTGCGTGACCTTGGCAACCGTCATAAATATGAACCGGTGGCCAAAGCCTCTGAATTTCGATCCCCCTGAAGCCGCGTAGGTCGTTAAGTGTGAAAAAGGGGATGGCGTGAATATGAACCGTCGTAAATATGAACCGGTGGCCAAAGCCCCTGAATTTTGATCCCCATGAAGCCGCGTAGGTCGTTAAGTGTGAAAAAGGGGATGGTGTGAATATGAACCGTCGTAAATATGAACCGGTGGCCAAAGCCCCTGAATTTTGATCCCCCTGAAGCCGCGTAGGTCGTTAAGTGGGAAAAAGGGGATGGTGTGAATATGAACTGTCGTAAATATGAACCGGAGGCCAAAGCATCTGAATTTCGATCCCCTGATGCCGCATATGTCGTTAAGTGTGAAAAAGGGGATGGCGTGACCTTGGCAACCGTCATAAATATGAACCCGTGGCCAAGGTATCTGAATTTCGATCCCCTGATACTACATAGGTCATTAAGTGTGAAAAAGGGGATGGCGTGACCTTGGCAACCGTCGTAAATATGAACCGGTTGCCAAGCATCTGAATTTCGATCCCCCTGATGCCGCATATGTCGTTAAGTGTGAAAAAGGGGATGGCGTGAATATGAACCGTCGTAAATATGAACCGGTGGCCAAAGCCTCTGAATTTTGATCCCCCTGAAGCCGCGTAGGTCGTTAAGTGTGAAAAAGGGGATGGTGTGAATATGAACTGTCGTAAATATGAACCGGTGGCCAAAGCCTCTGAATTTCGATGCTGCATAGGTCCTCAAGTGTGAAAAATGGTCATATATCCCCCTTTCCCCCCCCCAGTGCCGTTGCCACTTTATAGCGGCCACTAAACGAACTGCGGTGAAGTCGAGGACTCTGTGCGTGCGTGCGTGTGTGTGGTAAACGGGGGTTCCGCGTGTCGTGTGAACGAATCGTCCCGTGTACACGCTTGATGATCGAGGACGTGGCATTGAATCCAGTCCAGCCTAGCCGATGCCCTCGGGCCGGTTCGGGGGGAAAAGGCAGCCCGTCCGCGAAGCCTCCTCGGGACGGACCGTCCACCCGTCCGCTTCTCCCACCGGGGTCCGGCGGGAGCGGAGCGGCGGGGCTGCCGGGACCTCCCTCCGGCCTCCTTCGGCCGGCCAGCCAGTCCCGTCCCGCCCCGTCCCGCCTCTCTCCGCCCGGGGGCGTTGGGAAGGCGGAGGCAAGCCAGGAGTCCCAGCCGAAGGGAGGGAAGGAAGCGCCGGTAGAAGCTGCTCCGGAGGGACCGCTTGGCCGCCAGCGGAGAAGCCGGAGCAAGCGGCCGGGATGGCGGCGGACGGCGGCCTGGAGCAGCGGGCGCTGCAGTACGAGCAGACTTTGGTGAGTTGGCCTCTGCGCCTTTCCCCCCCACCCCCCACCCCCGACGCCGTGGGACGGGCTCCTTCCAAAGGAAAGAGGAACTCTGACCATGTGCAGAGCGCCTGTGTCCTCCATCCCCCTCGCGCTCCGTCTGGAAGACTCCCCGGGTCCCTTTCGCGCTGGGGACGGTTTGAAACCGGAGAGAGAGAGAGAGAGAGAGAAAAAGAAAGAAAGAAAGAAAGAAAGAAAGAAAGAAAGAAAGAAAGAAAGAGGGAGGCAGGAAGGGGGAAAAAGCAGGCAGCCTCTGAGCCTGCGAAGAGTGCTTGGGGTTTGCACAGCAGCGCAGGTTGCGCTGCGCTCTTAACATAACATAATATAATAACAGAGTTGGAAGGGACCTTGGAGGCCTTCTAGTCCAACCCCCTGCCCAGGCAAGAAAGAAACCCTACACCATCTCAGCCCGATGGTTATCAACATTTTCTTAAAAATTTCCAGTGTTGGAGCATTCATAACTTCTGCAGGCAAGTCGTTCCACTTATTGATTGTTCTGACTGTCAGGAAATTTCTCCTTGCCAACTTCGATCCAGGAGTTCCGCCGCTTCTCAATACTTTTAAGCAAGAGTTGTTCCATTCCCACCGGGCATGGGTGGTGGGTGGTGGTATCTATCTCTTTTGGCAGCAAGAGGGGTGCTGGGACGTTCACCCCGTCTTTCCCAGCCCTTTCCCATCGAAGTCCCTTTTCCATCCATCCGTATCAATCAATCAATCAGAATAGAGCTGGAAGGGACCTTGGAGGTCCTCTAGTCCAGGGGTCTCCAACCTTGATCCCTTTAAGACTTGTGGACTTCAACTCCCAGAGTTCCTCAGCCAGCTTTGCTGGCTGAGGGACTCTGGGAGTTGAAGTCCACAAGTCTTAAAGGGACCAAGGTTGGAGACCCCTGCTCTAGTCCAGGGGCCCTCAACCTTTCGGACCTCAGGGACCCACCAAATTCATAATTTTAAATCCTGCGGACCACTAATACGATTTTTTTTAAAAAAATGAGAAATAGTATTTAGTGCAATATAAAAAAACGCAAATAATTTTTCTGCAGACCACTAAAATTTTCTCATCGACCACCAAGTGGTCCAGGGACCACCAGTTGGTGACCGCTGCTCTAGTCCAACCCCCTGCTCAGGGAAGAGACCCTATACAATTCGGGACAAGTGGCTGCCCAATCTTCTTCGTCTGAAAAGCCACCAGCGATGGAGCACCCAAAAACTTCTGAAGGCCACTCAGTTAATTGTCCTCGCTGTTAGGAAGTTTCTCCTTAATTCCAGGTTGCTTCTCTCCTTTGGTTAGTTTCCATCCATTGTTTCTTGTCCTGCCTTCAGGTGCTTTGGGAAATGAGTTGATACTCCCCCCCCCCTCTTCTTTGGGGCAGCCCCTCAAATATTGGAAGACTGCTATCGTGTCTCCCCTGGTCCTTCTTTTCTCTAGAACTAGCCAGGCCCAGTTTCCTGCAACCGTTCTTCATACATTTTGGTCTCCGGGCCTTTGATCTTCTTAGTCTCTGATTTTATATATTTTATATTTTATTTAGATAGTTGCATCTCTGATGCATCAGCCCAAGGAATCCCGGATGGAAATGGATGCAAGGAGGAGAGAATTGGGACTTGCTTGTGAAAGTTTTACTGTTAGCTGGCGGTGGGTTGCTAGGGCAAATCTGGGTTCACCCCTATCAGATTTCATTGCCATCACAGGCTGTCACCAGAGCCCTGCGAGACCCAACAGGTGCGCTGAAGTCCTTTGTGGCTTCACCTGTTGGACAAGCCAGCTGGTTTGGTTAATTGAACGGTGGGAATCTGCACAGATTTTTTGGCTTTCCCAGATAACAAGTGCAGCAGGCTAGGTTCTGTGTAGGTTGCTGCTTGTAGCATTTGGACTCGGCCAAGCACAAGGAGAAGGGGGAAATATTTTGGGGTGCAGCCCAAGTAGGGTTTCCTAATCTGAGTGAAAGTGTTGAACCAGCATCAGAGGGACCTTAGTTCGATCCATCTTTAGCTATAGAAGCACCTTGGGGGACCTTGGGGCTGCCTCTGGCACAGGGCTGTTATTTTGGGGGAAGATGGAAGAGGCAGTAGTCTGTTGCTTTGAGCTCCTGAACAAAATGGGTGGAGTATAAGCCTAATTCACAAAGAAACAAACTTTGTGGACTTCCAGAGGCATAGAATTCAACCTGCCAGAATTCCCAACAATAACCATTCATTCATTCATATATTTATTTATTTATTTATTTATTTATTTTATTTTATTTTGTCAATATATATAAGTATGCATGACATAACCACACAAAATGAATTCAACCAAAGGGAACATTAGGATAGGAACGGTAGGCACGCTGGTGCTCATATGCACACCCCTTACAGACCTCTTAGGAATATACATATACATTAGGTAGATCGGTAAGAAGGTCTTTTCTTTAGACTTTTAAAATCCCTGCCTTTATTATTGTGATAAATAACTCAAGGCGGCTAACATAACCTAAATGTTCCTTTTCCCCCCTCCTATTTTATCCACAACCACAACCCTGTGAGGTGGGTTGGGATGAGAGTGAGTGAGCGACTGGCTCAAAATCACCCAGCTGGCTTTCATGCCTAAGGTGGGACTAGAACTCTCACTCTCCTAGTGATTGGCCCAAAGTCACCCAGGCAACTTTCGTGCCTAAGGCAAGACTAGAACTCAGGGCCTCCTGGTGACTGGCCCAAAGTCACCCAGTCGGCTTTCATGACTAAAGTGGGACTAGAACTCACAGTCTCCTGGTTTTTCACCTGTTGCTGAATTAGCGCACCGTTTTTACGTTTTACGTTATAACCCAGCCACTTTGAAATAGTCCAGAAATAACCAACTCAAACATAATTAAAAAGAGCACAAATATAACGGTTTGGCCACCTTCACGTTAGATCTCTGGTTAAAATGAGAAGTAAAGGGCCCGGCTTCATCGGTGAGGTTGGTGAGTTCGCAGAGATCATGCAATGATGGAGAAAATGTTGTTTTTTCGCTCTTATCTGTCTCTCTTGGATTGGCAGGGTCTTGAGCTATCCCTTTCTTATAAAATGGGCATATAAGGGGTTTTTTGATGTTGAATTTGATGCCAGCCTTGGCAAACCATGAGGGAAAGGATGAATTGTGCAAAGGAATCCCAAAGAAGGGCATTTGCAGTAGGAAAAAAGCTATAAAACAGTCACTCAGTCACACTGATGATGTTATCTAGCTGGGTGATCAAACGTCTGCAGGCAAAAAAAAAAAATCAAACTCAGAGAATACCACGGACCCTTATTCAACGTGAGCTACAGATAATCTCTTCTATTGGAACCAATGGAAGAGCTTATCTGTAGCTCATATCGAAAGATATGGTGGTCTCTGAGCTTGGTTTTTTGTTTTTTTTTGCCTGCAGTCGTTTTATTACCCAACCAGATAACATCACCAGTGTGATTGAGCGTGGGGTTTGCTCCCTGTTTAAAGACAGTAGCTTGCTCTGCTGGTGTTAGTGGAGGTGTGGTTTTTTCTTTCTTTCCCCTTGTACTTCTTCAGCTGCCAACACCCAGATAAGCAGGGATTAATACCAGACAAACAATGAGGCAGAAAGCGATACCGTAATCAAGGAACTGCCAAGGAGAAACATCTCCGTCAACACCTTCAGGGCAAGATACTGTATATAAATAGGAAGCATGCCCCACACTTTGTAGCACTGATGGGTGTTACCTAGTTGGGTAATGAAATGCCTGCAAGCAAACAACCAAGTTCAGACAGCACTGTTGTGACCCAGGCCCAAGTAGGTAGTAATAAACTTAGTCCGTGGAAAAACAAACTTTATTCGAACAGCTGAGAATTACTTCATTCCCAGCATCGTTCAACTTAAAGTAAAACAAATGCCTCCCAACACAAATTCCTCAGTTATCTTACAAGCCTTAGTCCAATTAGGCAAACTGCCAAAGGCCCTTCCTGGCAAACGTCCAGAAGCCACAAAAACAAAGACGTACATGAAGCAGAGGACGAAGCAGAAGACGCAGCTACAAGGTTGTTTTCCGGCAAAGCTGAAACACCGTTGCTGGTCTTTTAAGCCTTATGGGAGGGGCCAATCATCTCTTGGCCCTAGTCCCGAGTTCTGCTCTCTGCTTGAGCTGCTCTTGCCTTCCGGCAGCTCTTCTCATGCCTGCATTAGGAACAGGCTCCTCCTGTTCCTCTGCCTCACTACTATCAGTCTCTGGAGGCTCTGGAGTCCGCACCTCACTTCCCGATGGCCCTGGCCTCACCTCAGCCTCATCGCTGTCCGACTCCATTGCCAGCTCCGTAGGCTGCTGACGAACTACAACACCCTGCCCTAAACAGATCATTTCCCACATTATTTGGTTAGCTTTAATCTTAGTTGGTTTGTGCACACCTGCAAGGGGCTTAACATGTTGTGCGAACCCAGCCTCTTTACTAGATGATGCAGTGAATCATATAAACCCTTAAAGCGGGTCAAGTGCAATGTGAGAACGCCACTAACTCGTGTCGATGAAGAAGGCGAGGTGAATAGAATTTGCCATGGATGGTGCAAAGATGCAAGGCAGAAATCCTGTAGCCAAGGGAATGGCATTTGGGCAAAGGTTTTTCAAGGAATCCTGTTAATTTACCTCAGAGAATGGCCATTCTTTCTAGTGTTATTTGAACTAGGCAGTTTACACAGGTTCAGGCGTAGAGAGAAGGGCAAGGAGACCACCAAGAGATCCCAAGGCTGCAGACTAGATTGAGAAACCAGAAAAAAAATTATCGAAGACAAAGGAATCTCCAAACTGAGCAACTTTTAAGACCTGCGGACTTCAGCTCCCACAATTCCTCAACCAGCCATGCTGGCTGAGGGATTCTGGGTGTTGAAGTCCACAGGTCTTAAAAGTTGTTCAATTTGGAGACCCCTGTGCCTAGAACAGGGGTCTGCAAACTTTTAACACTCAAAGAGCCATTTGGACCCTTCCCGGGCCTGACTATTTCTTGAGCGGCCACAAAACTCGCCTATGCAGTTGAATTAAACGTTCTTGTTTTTTTCTGAAACTTTATTTTTCTTGGATTTATCCTACCTACCGGGGGCGGGTGGTGGTGGTTTGAAAAGCTCAATAAATCGCACGCCGGCAGGTGTCGCACATTGGCAATTGTGACGCATGTTTTGAGTGACAGGGAGCCGCAGCAGAGGGGTGAAAGAGCCCACATGCGGCTCCAGAGCCGCAGGTCGCTGACTCCTAGCCCTAGAAGATGAGGATTGCTAAACACTTCCATGCCATTGTCACAAGAAAACCCATGGTCCCTTTCCTCCCCTACCATTGCATCCTCTCCTTTTACAAGTTGAGACTGTCCCACCACGTGGGCAGCAGCTGCGAGAGAGGCTATGTGGGGCGAGAGCTGCCTGCCTGCCTGCCTGGCCCAGTTCTCTTTAAACGCCCAACCTACTTTAAGAGTTGTTTTTCTGAAAAAGAGGAGGAGGAGGCAGTGGCCACCTTGAACTCTTGAATGAAAAGCAGGTTATTAATCTACCACACACAATCTCTCCAGGGAGGCTGGTCAGGTGCCCAGATATGTCTTTTAGGTGCTATGCAAGGCCTTCGTGGGGAGGCAAGGAAGAGGACCTTGATGAGATAATGGAGGAATTCTTGCCTGGATCAAAGAGCGCCGGTATATTTTTAAAGACTTGAGCGATGAGATAACGTCAGGCAGACACCTCCCTAATTCACCCGAGATATCAAAAGGAAAAAGCAGAGATTCAGCACCATCCAAAATGCCAGATTCTGTTAACAGGTAGTCCCCGACACACGGCTGCAGCTGAGCCCAAAACTTCCGCTGCTAAGCGAGACATGCGTTAAGGACATTTCGCCCCATGTCGCTCGTCACCTTTGTTCAGCGAATCTCTGCAGTTGTTGAGTTAGTAAGACGGTTGTTAAGTGAATCTGGCTTCCCCCCTTGCTGGTCAGACGGTTGCTAAATGGGAGCACGTCGTCCTTGGCCGCTGCAACCGTCATAAATATGAGACAGTTGCCAAACGTCTGAACTTGGATCATACGACCGTGGGGTTGCTGCAACCATCATAAATGTGAAAACCGGTCATTGCAACTTTGACTGGTCACTAAACTAACGGTTGTATGTCAAGGACTACCTATATTTTGTTCAGGTTGGACTGGCAGATGCTGCCAGATTTAATCAGCTTGTTGTGTCTTGTCCGCTCTCACAGCAGCCGGGGCCTTCTTATCTGCTCCCGAACACGGAGGAATGTATGCCTCCCGGCCCCAGTCCTGGCTCCATGCCCAGACAAGCTGAAGAGGAGGGGGCACCTCCCGGTCCCAGCCCTGGCTCGATGCCCAAGCAGGCTGCAGAGGAGGGAGCACCCCCCGGCCCCAGCCCTGGCTCCATGCCCAGGCAAACGGAGCAGCTAGACCCCTCCCCCTCCTCCACAGCATGTGAGGTTGAGGAAAATTTATTTCCAACAGCTGCTGATTGGAGTGACCCTCGCATCAGAAGATTGGATAGGCGGAGGCAACAGAAGGAAGGGAGGGGCAGGCCTTAATGAGTGCTGAGTCATGGAGCCACACCCCATGGCCTATATAAAGGATCTGCTTTCTGGCAGTCTCTGAGTCAGGCAAAGTCGAACTTATCTTGCTGAAGTCACTTTCTGGTCTCCTGCCTGCTCTGAGGACTTTGCTAGGACTTTGGGCAGAGCTGCAGAGGCCAGCCTGATTCGGATTTCCCTGATCCGGCCGTCAGCGGAGGAGTGGGACACACACAGATTTCTGAATGAACCAGGGGTGGTTTCTAGTTACCTTTACTACCGGTTCGCAGCGCGCCCGCACACTCTTCTGTGCATGCGCAGAAGCTTCTGCAGATGTGCAGATCACCTACGATGACGACTGGGCAGTGGTGAAATCCAAATTTTTTAACTACCGGTTCCGTGGGCGTGGCTTGGTGGGTGTGGCAGGGGAAGGAGACTGCAAAATTTCCATTTCCACCCCACTCCAGGGGAAGGATACTGCAAAATCCCCATTCCCACCCCACTCTGGGAGCAGCCAGAGGTGGTATTTGCCAGTTCTCTGAACTACTCAAAATTTCCGCTGCTGGTTCTCCAGAACCTGTCAGAACCTGCTGGATTTCACTCCTGCGTCTGGGTCAGTGGGCAGAACCTCCCACTAGTTGTACCACTGGTTCTTACAAACCGGTCCAAAGGGGACAACCTATCACTGGAATAAACCCATTTTTCCAATTCATGTGGAACTGCACATAAATGAAAGGGACATAGGACGGGGGGGAAAAAACAGGTTAGAACTGATTAAACCTGGTGTGTTGTACTAATGCATCTTCTAACTTATGGGTCTCCAACCTTGGTCCCTTTAAGACTTGAGGACTTCAACTCCCAGAGTTCCTCAGCCAGCTTTGCTGGCTGAGGGACTCTGGGAGTTGAAGTCCACAAGTCTTAAAGGGACCAAGGTTGGAGACCCGTGTTCTAACTGATTTTTGTTTATAATACCTTGATTCAATTTCAACATCAAACATTGAAATATAAACTAACGTAAAAGAGAAAAGGACAAATCGAATGGAAATATACCACAAAATATACCACAAAACGATTTATTGTTATTGTTAGTTGCGAAGTCGTGTCCGACCCATTGTGTCCCCATGGACAACGTTCCTCCAGGCCTTCCTGTCCCCTACCATCCTCTGGAGTCCATTTAAGCTCACGCCGACTGCTTCAGTGACTCCATCCAGCCACCTCGTTCTCTGTCATCCCTTTCTTCTTTTGCCCTCAATCTTTCCCAGCATTAGGCTCTTCTCCAATGAGTTCTTCCTTCTCATTAGGTGGCCAAAGTATTTGAGTTTCATCTTCAGGATCTGGCCTTCTAAAGAGCAGTCAGGGTTGATCTTCTCTAGGACTGACCGGTTGGATCACCTCGCAGTCCAAGGGACTCGCAGGAGTCTTCTCCAGCACCAGAGTTCAAAAGCCTCAATTCTTTGGCGCTCAGCCTTTCTTATGGTCCAACCTTCACAGCCATACATTGCAACTGGGAAAACCATCGCCTTGACTATACGCACTTTTGTTGGCAGGGTGATATCTCTGCTATAAAATGATTTATAGCAATGCGTAAATACATTCGTTGGTTGTTTAACCTGGCTTGCTCAAGGTTGTTAAGTGAACCCAGATGCCGGACCTGTCAGAAACAGCCAGTTTTGGTACCCTTGGCTGACTCCACAGGAGTACAGCAAAAGTACTTTCATCCTGGTTGGAAGTGTCTTCCGAGAGGGAAAATCCAGGCCGTGCCTTTCTCTTGAGAATAAAAAGGATGGAGGAGAATAAATAAACGAACCAACTTGGCTTAATGATAAGGTCAGAGATGCCAGCCTCTCACTGGGCAAAAGGCTCCCGGGGTACACAATTGAAAGATCCTGCTTAGAGCTCGAAGCTAGCAGACCCAAAATAAATATAAATAAATAAATAAGTAAGACACGCTTTTGACTATTCGAAAGTTGGCACGGGCAGGAGAGGAAAGTAGGCAGGGTTGTGCCCGTCCAAGGCCTGGAAAAAGAAAACTTATTGTTTCAGTTCTTGAGCAGAAGGACAAGAGCATCCGTCATTGCTGTCATTCTCATAATTGGACTAACACCCTTAAGTTCCCTTACTTGCAGCCAGCTGGAACGTTGCTTGTTGGGAATTAACAAAAGCTGGGTAACAGGAAGGCTTTGTGGTTCAGCCTAAAGTGGAAAACTTCTCATTCGTTTTTTTATTTGATTCATTTGTCAAACATGTACGAGATAACAGGTATAAGGTCTTTGGTTGTTCGGGTTTTCTCCCGTGTAAAATTAGAAGTGTCGTGGCGACGTTTCGACGAAGTCTTATTCGTCATCTTCAGGCTTCAGCTTCGTGCTTCTGGGAGCAATGTGTGATTGCAGCTGTTTCTTCCTTTTTAACTGCTAGTGGGGGTTTGAACTGATTGGGTGGGAGCTTGGCTGTGCTCTGATTGGATGGAGGTTTTTTGTGCTCTGATTGGCTGGGGGTATGTCCTGTTTGGGTGGGGGTTTGGTTGTGCTCAGATTAGTCTGAGTTGCAGGGGGATTTGAGCTGGTGAGCTGCCTTGCTGTTGTTTGGCTTCGTGTTTGTGGTCATGCTACATCTTCATAGTGGGTGTCTGTCTGCTGTATGTATGGATTGGAGGGGTTTGAAATGGCTAATGTTGCAGCTGCGGTCTGGCTTCTGGTCCTTGGTCATGCTTCCTGATCAGTGTGGGTTTGGGTCTGCTTTCATAACAGATATTTTATAACAGGTATAAGTATCAACACGGACATGAACACCGGAAGTGGATACGAATAAATGGGAGACAGTAGGACAGGGACGGTAGGCACGTTGGTGCGCTTATGCACGCCCCTTACAGACCTCTTAGGAACGGGGTGAGGTCTACAGTAGGCAGCCTAAGGTTAAAGTTGTGGGGGTTTGGGGAAGAAACCATAGAGTCAGGTAGTTCATTCCAGGCGTTGACCACTCTGTTGCTGAAGTCGTATTTACTGCAGTCGAGTTTGGAGCAGTTCGCTTTAAATTTGTATCTATTGTGTGCTCGTGTATTATTGCAGTTGAAGCTGAAGTAGTCATTGACAGGTAGGACGTTGTAGCAGACAATTTTGTGTAGTACGCTTAGGTCAAAGCGTAGGCGGCGTAGTTCTAAGTTGTCCAGGCCCAAAATTTCACGCCTGGTGGCATAAGGTATTCTGTTGTGAGCAGAGGAGTGGAGGACTCTTCTCGTGAAATACCTCTGGACTCGCTCAATTGTATTAATGTCCGATATACAGTGCAGATTCCAGGCTGACGAGCTGTATTCGAGAATTGGTCTAGCAAAGGTTTTGTATGTCCTAGTTAGCAGTACAATATTACCGGAGAAGAAGTTTCGCAAGAACAACTCTTAATGCCTTTTTGGCAATGCTGTTACAGTGAGCTCTGGCGCTTAGATCATTTGAGATAAGTACTCCAAGGTCCTTGACAAAGTGAGGGTCAGTCTACGAGGTCGTATCCGCCCAGCTGGTATTTGGTGTTCTGATTTTTTTTGCCAATGTGTAAGACAGAGCATTTGTTTGTTGAGATTCCCCGGTTTTAATCTGGAACGCTGTTCAAAAAGCAAACTCTTTTTTCCAACAAGGTGCCCTCGGAAGCAGGGGTCCCCAACCCGTGGGGCCACAGGCCCGTACTGGACGCACGGCCCATTGGGAACCGGGCTATGAAAGCAGCAGGCGAGCGTGCAAAACTCCATTTGCACATGTGCAGGATTACGTGACACGCATGAAACCATCAACCCCACCCCCACCTCCTGTTGCCACTACCGCCTTTGCCACTGTGCTGGATCTTGACTCCCATGATCCCCTGCCCTGGCTTTCCAGGCCAACATCTCCAAAGGCATCCAGTGAGGGAAGGGTTGAGGTACAGGTAGTCCTTGACTTACGACCGCAATGGAGCCCAAAATTTGTGTTGCTGAGCGAGACAGTTGTTAAGTGAGTTTTGCCAAACCTCCCTTGCCACAGTTGTTCAGTGAATCCCTTGCCGTCGTTAAGTTAGTAACACGGGCGTTGAGCAAATCCGGCTTCCCTATTGACTTAGCTTGTCCCAAAGTTGAAAAAAGAGACTCCCCTGAACCTGGGTCACTGCAACCGTCATAAATACGAGTCAAGTTGCCAGGCGTCTGAACTCTGATCAGGTGAGCACGGTCACTAAATGAACTGTTGTAAGTGGAGGACTACCGGTGGTACTTTTTGAAGAGAGCATCTGCTCAGCTTCGTCTCCTATGGTAGGAGTATCAAACTGGATTTCACTGAGGGCCGCATCAGATTGTGTTTGATCTCGGGGGACCGGGGTGGATGTAGCCAGGGTGGGCGTGGCCAGCTCAATATTACTTGTGTTGGAGCGTCTGTGGCGACTCGAACGCTCCGCCAGCAAAAACAGGTTCCCGGGCTCCGTTTTCAGCTGCGACGGCCTCCTGCAAACCTCTGCCAGCAAAAATGGAGCTCAGCCCTCACGTGCTCTGTTTTCACTGGCAGAGGCGCCGTGGGCCACTCATTTGCTGTTTCCAGGGTGACCCCATGGGCCAGATCTACGCGCCACGCGAGCCAGATCCAGCCCCCAGGGCCTTGAGTTTGACACCCCTGTCCTATGGTCACTACCAGAGATATTTAAACCTGAGAGAGAGAATACCGTGTTTTCCCCGAAAACAAGACCCTGTCTTATATTTTTTTGAACCCTGAAATAAGCGCTTGGCCTTATTGCCATGCGCTCAAAAGCCCGATTGGGGTTATTATCAGGGGAGGTCTTATTTTGGTGGTGGGGAAACAGGGTGTACATATAAAACAATATGAGCCGGCTGGAAATGATCCTGTTCCAGAATGGTTGCCACCAGGTTGTGCGATGCTCAGCGCAGTAAACTTTAACTTAGCGGCTTCGTTCACGCAACGTTTTATCCGATGTGAGACCTACTTTGGAGGTTTTGAGGCTTTGAGGGTTGCGTGCGCCAACCCAGCCTTTTTAATTGGTCCATCACAATGTTCCAGATCGGAAAGTGGATTGTTTCACTAATTAAACTTGTGGTGTTTGAATTGTTTGGTTGACCTGTGGCTCGGTCTAGCACAAGGGTCTCCAACCTTGGCAACTTTTAAGACTTGTGGACTTCAACTCCCAGAGTTCCTCAGCCAGCAAAGCAAATTCTGGGAGTTGAAGTCCACAAGTCTTAAAGTTGCCAAGGTTGGAGACCCTTGGTCTAGCGGCCATCCAGTTCCTTTCCATCTAGTTGGGTATTTCTCCCCCCCCCCCTCCTCCCAACTCCCTCTCCCTCCCCCAGCCAGACATTACTGTGTGTTTCCTGTCAATACAGGGGGACTCTTGTTAGACAAACTTTAACCCCTTTCATCTTATTTTGGTTTCAGTCTGTTCAGCTGTGTAATTCTGTAGCCCGAGGCAAAGTCTCATGCTTTGCTTTTGAACCTTTCTGTCATGCCCCGTCTCTCCCTATCTCTGTGCTGCATCAGGATTCGCCCTAATAAATCTTAAATCTGTGTTTTTCAGCCTTTGCATGTTTTAAGACGGATTGCCTTCAACTCCCAGAGTTTCCTAGCCATTCCATAGAATTCTGGAACTTGAAGTCCATCTATCTTAAAATTGCTGAAGTTGAGAATTTCTGCCTTAGAAGCTCTCACTTCTTCTGGGTTCTGGTTTTCTGGTTGGTTCCCGTTCTTCCTTGACCAGTTTTCTGGGGCCGTTTAAGTTAATTGCTGAACGTTTCTTGGCTTGAATTGCTTAAGAGCAGATTATGAGGTTAAGAATCCATGCCAAGTAATGATTATGGGGTTGGATTAGAAGTAGGGACTCCCAGACTCAAATCTTCCCTTGCTCCAAATTGTAGCATAATAGTGTGCCAGTTTCTCTCATTTTGATTGTGCTTGTACAAAACCAGGATTATTTGGGACCGTACTTTGTTACCTAAGCCAAAGTTGGCTGGATCTGCACAACACACTAAGCCAGATATCTCCCAACGTGGCAACTTTTAAGATTTGTGGACTCCAATTCCCAGAATTCTTCAGCCAGCCGTCCTGAGGAATTCTGGGAGTTGAAGTCCACAAGTCTTAAAGTTGCCAGGTTTGGAGACCCCTGTACTAAGCCACGAACTATGGGTTGTAAACTGCATCTTGAGTCAGCTCAATGGGTAAATCTCATTTCACCGTCTTTTAGTTTAGAGATCCTAGATGTGAGTCGTTGTATGCTAGCCTTGAATGTTGGATAAAGAGAAAGAAACTCCACA
Organism: Ahaetulla prasina; assembly: GCF_028640845.1. Classification (NCBI taxonomy): domain Eukaryota; kingdom Metazoa; phylum Chordata; class Lepidosauria; order Squamata; family Colubridae; genus Ahaetulla; species Ahaetulla prasina. The sequence continues at coordinate 106,555,549 of NC_080544.1, forward strand.
TTCAGAAAAAAACCAGTATTTTGTTGGGTTTCAGGGGTGAAATGCTCCCGGTTCGGACCGGATCGCCTGATCCAGTTGCGATGGCGGTGGGTGGTTCAGAGAACTGGTAGCAAAACTCCCTGCCCCTCCTCTTGCCCATGCCCACCCAATCTCCCGCTTGCCCGCTTGCCGCTTCTTTTAAAAAATGCTTTTAAAAGGTTAAAAAAAGAGGCTCTGACGATCGTCAGAGCCTTTTTTTTACTTTTAAAAGCATTTTTTTACAACCTATTCAGACGAATAGGTTGTAAAAAAATGCTTTTAAAAGTAAAAAAGAGGATTGCGCATCACAGCTGATCACCTCCCCATCCCCACGCTGTTCTACTTACCCCATGCCTCCTTTTGGTGTGCATTGCGCACACGTGCACCTCGCATTTGGTGCGTGTTGCGTGTGCACAGCACGCATGCGCAGCCAGCAAACCGGCGGTAAACCGGATCAGGTTTTACCACTGTTGGGTTTCATATTCTTAGCAAGTCAAGTTGGCTAGTTTCACATTTCAGTCCGAACCCAATTAAAGGAACAAACTTTGCTGGGTTAAATGTTACGCTATATATAAACCACATGATGGCTTAGCCTTAGCAGGATGGCCGATTTCATCCAATGGATAAAACAAACATATTGCAGAACAAATAAACCTAGCAACTATATTTGCACGGCGTGCCGTGTTTGTGTAATGTTAATATTGGTTAGGGGTAGTTTTGCTTTTTTTTTGTTGCTGTTCAGACTGTTTTATTAATTTATTACTTTGTGCAAATCCAGAAAACTGGATCCGGGACCTACACCGAAGTATCGTGCGCGAATCCACTGATCCTTGGTGGGCTGTTATTAAACTGGGAGAACTTAGCCATTAGATGAATTTTTGCTGTCAAAATATCATTGCTGTGTTGTGGTCTTTTTGAACAAAGTTATTATTATTATTATTTTTTGGTAGGCTTTGTAAAACATACTTAGAAGTGGAATCGCCCTCCGGCTGTTCCATGCCAGTTTTGGAATGCTTATATAGGTTTTCTAAAAAGTTTGGTTGTGCGTGCATGCGTTTGTATATGTGCGGGGAGGGTATGTGTGTGTGTGTTGTCAAGAGAAAGCAAACATAAATGAAGCTGTTGTTTTTTTCGGTCCCAGAGAGTCTAAATTCCAACATTGTCAAAATAAGAAGGAAGAATGTGTCTCTGTTCACAAACGTTCTGGTATTTTTTATTTTTTTAAAAAAAATGGAGAACCGCTTGCAGAATTTTCAGGAATCAAATGGAAAGAACTCACAAAAGAAATCAAAGAAAAAGAAGATACAGAATATTATAAGGTCTGGTGTAGATGGTATGAATAGTTAGAAAATAGGAAAGATAAGAAAACTGAATAATAGGGTAGAATGTAGATGAAATAAAGGAAGATAGAGGATAAAAGTAAAATAAGATAGGATTAAAATATGTATACATAGCAAGAAAGGACCGCTCTGAATAGCTGATAAGAAATAGTGATATATATATATATAAATGTCGTATGTTTGTCTTATGTTTTAATGTGTTCAAATAAAAATTTAAAAAAAAAGAAAAAAAATTGAAAGAACGTTTTATGCTCGCAAATTAAAACATGCCTGTCTTAATTCAGTTTCCCTGCAATTAGCTTTCACCAGCCAACCTGGTTCTTTTTCAAATGTGTGCAATCACAACCCGACTGGTGTTATTTCCCCAAAGCGGCCCAGAAAAAGGGGTCTCCAACCTTGGCAACTTTAAGCCTGGAGGACTTCAACTCCCAGAATCCCCCAGCCAGCAAAGCTGGCTGGGGAATTCTGAGAGTTGAAATCCTCCAGGCTTAAAGTTGCCGAGGTTGGAGATCCTTGGCCCAGAATTTAAGGGTACTTAGTTGAATGGGGGTCATTTGCCCTGTGTGATGTGAGGGTGCAGAAGAGATGATTAAGTTCATAACCCATAATTCACGCTAACTAGGTTTAGCAGACTGGATGAATGGCTCTGGCAGATTTCTTTCTGATTTGGGTAAAATGCGTGGTGTGAATGCAACTGCAGCTCACGGAAGCTCATCAATTGAATAAAATTGTCTATGGAAGGTCTGTGACCTCCTTAAAATTGAACAAAATTGGTTAGCCGGTGACTGATTGTCTGCAAAGTTCATCTCGTAAGTATCCAAAGCTGTGAGCCTAAAAAACGAAAACTCCCAATTTAGATTTTTGAGCATGGTCTGTAGACCCCAAGAGACGACGGATACTCTGCTGGTATGCAGCAACCCGTGTGAATTTTTTAATTTTTTTTTTAATTTTTCTTATAGATTGTTTTCCCTCTCCTTTTCATCGTTTTCCTTTCTCCCATGTTGGCAGCTTCCTTGTTCCATCTTATCTGCAAACACCTCCTGGAAGATGCAGAAACTTTGTGACCTCTTCGTTGTTCCTTACATGAAGGTGTTGGCTAATGTTGGATTTTGATTGCTTTATGGACTGACTTTCCTTTTTTATGGTCTTTTGTCTAATCAGGATTAAATGAGTAGATTAAAGCCATTTGATTTTCTCTCTCTCTCTCTCTCTCTGTATGTTTCTCTCTCTCTCTCTCTCATTCTCTCCCCCCCTCTCATTCTCTCTCTCTCTTCTCTTTCTGTTTATTGCTCCCTCTCTCTATT